>NW_028154089.1:0-19353 GCF_964211835.1 Anser anser | reverse complement strand
GAACAAGCAGCCGCGGCTGAGCCGCTCGCTGGGCAGCGTGGGCGGGGGCCGGGACCCCGGCACGAAGGCGGCCCCCCCCGGCACGACGGCTACACCGACATGCGGCCGGGGGACGCCACCACCCCGGCCCCCGCCGAGGAGCAGGGCTACGAGGAGATGGAGGCGGTGCTGGCCCCCCGCGGCCCCCCCTGCCCCGGCTGCCGCGGCCCCCCCGGACCCCCCCCCGGCTGCATGAAGCCCCTGCGCAGCCTGGAGGCTTCGGACTGCGCCTTCGACAACCCCGACTACTGGCACAGCCGCCTCTTCGCCAAGGCGGACGCCCAGCGGACGTAGGGCCCCCCCCCCCCACCCCCCCCCGGGCCCCCCCCAGCTGTTTACACTGGATATGAAGGATCCCCCCAGCCCGTGCCGGATGGGGGGGGGGGGGCGGGAGCCGAAACTCCCAGGGGGCCCCAAAGGGTGGGAATGGGGCTGGGGGGGGCAGCCCGGTGTAGGGTGGGGGCTGATCCTGACCCCCAGCCCCGGGGGGAGTGCGGGGTCCTGGGCCCGTGTCCCCCTCCTTCCCCTGCTCTGCCCAAGGGCCCCCCCCAGGTGCTCCCCCCCCCCGTTCCAGGGTGCTCCCGGGTGCAGGACCATGGCGTTGGCCCCCATTTGGGGAGAGGGGGCCCAGCTTGGGGGCCGTGACCCCCCCTCTTTAGGTCTGGGGGTCCCCTTTTGGGGCCGTGATCCCCCTTTGGGTCTGGGGTCGCCCTTTGGGGCTGTGACCCCCCCCCCCTTTGGGGCCATGAATCCCCTTAGGGTCTGGGGTCCCTCTTTGGGGCCCCAATCCCTCTTTAGGTCTGGGGTCCCCCTTAGGGTCTGGGGTCCCCCTTTGGGGCCGGGGTCCTCTCGGCTGTCGCAGGCAGGACGTCTGGGCAGGAAGGCCCCAGTTTTCCCCATTCCCTGCTGGAGCTGGGCAGGGGGGGGCACGTTTTTGGGGTGCCCCCCCTGCAGCGCGCCCCAGCCCGGTGGGCTGGGGGGGCCCGTTCTCAGGGACCCCGGTGGCAGCCAGGCCAGGGGTGTTGCCCCCCCCCCTCCGTGTGCTCCACAGGGCGGGGAGAGGGCTGTGCTGGCGGGCAGGGGTTGGGGTGCAAGCGGGACCCCCGCGACCCCCCTCCCCCCCGGTCTGGAGCCGGTTCTGGTGTAAATGCACAATAAAGACGAAGGGACACGGAGCGGGTGTGCTGGTGGTCCTGGGGCTGGGGGGGGTGGGAGTGGGGCTGGGGGGGGGGTGTGGAGCAGGGGCTGGGGGGGGTCGTGGGGAAGGGGCTGGGGGCTTGGAAGAGGGGCTGGGGGGGGGTCCTGGGGCTGGGGGGGTCGTGGGGAAGGGGCTGGGGGGGTCATGGGGCAACAGCTGGGGGGTGGGGACATGGGGTCAGGGTAGGGGCTGGGTCTGGCCCCATGGGGTTGGGACCGGGGCCGGGGGAGGGGGGGTGCGGCGCTGGGGGCTCTCTTGGGGCTGCGATCAGCGGGACCCCCCCCCCCGGGCAGCGCCCCCCGCCCGCCATGCCCCGAGCCGCCCCCTCTCTTCCGTCCTCCCGCCTCCACCGCTCCGAACTACACTTCCCATCACCCCCCGCGCGCCACTTCCGCCCCGTCTCTTTTCATCTCCCGCGAGAACCGCGGCGCCCCCTGGGAACTGGAGTCCTCCGGCCCGCTCCGGGCCGGCGCCGTGCGCGCCGCGGGCGTTGCCGGGAGCTGTAGTCCGGGGGGGCGGGGACTCGGCTTCCCAGCGTGCCTCGCGCGGAGCCCGCGCTCCTGCCCTGCTCGCGCGCTCGCGCTCGCGCTCCCCGGGGTCTCGGCGGCGGCGGCGGCGGCGGCGGCGGGGGGGGGGCGGCGGCGGCGGCGGCGGCCGGGGGCGGCTCCGACCATGTCGGGCGAGGAGGAGGCGGCGGAGCTGACGATCGCCGAGGACCTGGTGGTGACCAAGTACAAGATGGGGGGGGACATCGCCAACCGTGAGTGCGGGCCGCGGGCGGCGGGAGGGGGGGGAAAGGGAGGGGAAGAGGGGGGCCCGGGGGGGGGGGGGGGGCAGCACCGGGGGTACTGGGAGGGGCGGGGGGGGACGGGGAGGGGGGGGGGGGGGGGAGCGGGAGGCGGCGGGCCTGGGGCGGGCGGCGCGGCCTAGCCCCCCCCCGGGCCCGTCTGACCCCGCTGGGGGGGGGCGGGGGGGGAGCACGGAGCCCCCGGGCCGTGGGGGGGGGCTGCGGGGGTCCGGGGGGGCCGCTCCCGGTGGGCCCGGCCCGGCCCCGCTCGGCGGGCGCTGCCCGCACGTGGCCTCCGCGCCCCACGTGCACCGGGGGGGGGGGGGGGGCAGGGCCCGCCGGGCTCCCCCCAGCAGGGGCGGGCGGGGGCACGGCCGCAAACCCCCCCCCGGGCCGGGCTCCCCCCGGTGCCTCCGGTCTTTTGTTAAGGGATCGACCCCCCCCGGCCCGGACCCCCCTTACCGGGGGGGGGGGCAACGGGGCCGGGCCGGGGCGCGCTCCCGGGGCTGGGCAGCACCAGGCCGGGCCCTGCCGCCCACACCCCCCACCCCGTCCCGGGACCCCCCGGGGTCAGCCCCCCGATCCCGGCCGCCCCCCGTGGCTCCTGCTCCCCCCCGTTTCGGTTTTAAACGTTTATTTTTGCTGCATCACCCCCGCGGCTCGCTGCCCCCGGGAGCTGACAGCTGCTGCCCGAGGCCCCGGGACCGGCGGCGCTGGGGGGCCCCGGGAGCACCGTGCCCGCCCCCCCCCCCCCCCCCGGGGGGCTACCGTCGGGCTCCTCGAGGCGCCCACAGATCCTCAGCGGGACCCCCCAGGGCTCGCAGCCTCCCGTCGGCCCCGCTCCGCTGCCCCGAGCGTCGGTACCGGGGGGGCAGAGCCCCTCCGGTGAGACCGGAGCTGCTTCAACGCCGGCCACCGGTTTGGCCCCGGGTCCGGTGGGGGGACGGCAGCTCGGTCCCGGTGTCCGCCTTAGCGGAGTTGGGAGCGCGTTGGGGAAGGGGGAGCGGAGCCGTGGCAAAAAAAGGTTTCCTGGTTCGCAGCACCCCGTGCCCGCGGCGTGCCTGCGGTGCCGCGAGGCGCTGGGGCAGGACGGAGCGGGGTTAGGCGGCTTCGCGCCGGCTGCTGCCCGGTTTCGTCCGAACGCTCTACGGAGCGCGGCTCTCCGCTCGTCTCCCCGCGGCGTTTGCTTTAACGCTGCCGTTTTTTTCACCTCCCTGTGTCCTGCCACCCGCTGAACGCCTCCTGCGCAGGAGCGTTGTCCGTGCTTGGGAGCGTTCCCAATCCGTAAACGTCTGCGACGCGTGGAAAGGTGACCGAAACCGCCCCAAAGGTACCGTGCAGGTGAAAGCTTCGGGTTTTGGCAGCGTCAGGGAAACGATAAGAACCTGTCCTCGGAAACGCCTTCGTGGGCACTTCCAGAGCACGTACGCGCACCCAGGACGTGCACCGCTGGTGACGGAAGCTCCCGCCGAGCGGGAAGCGCTTCACAGAGTGGCTTCTCACAGAAGCAACACGCTCACGGTGCGGGGGGGAAGCTGCGAGGACGCCTTTTGCACCAGGACCTGAAAACTTTAGGGCAAGCCTTGTGAGTCCTGGTCGAGCGTCCCGGCTTCACGAGAAGGACGAGGGGGAACGGCGGCTGGGGGCCACGGGGAGCCCGCGGTGCCGTCGAGGTGTGTTGGCAGGGGAAAAGCCGTGGGGCCGTCCTGCAAAGCTCCAGGCGCGCTGGAGCCGAAAGGCTGCCAGGACTCGTAGGCACCAGAACACGCCCCAAAAAGGGGGACAGGCGGCGTGCGAAGCAGGCAGCGAAACTCGCCCTGACCTCCAGCGAGGCGCGCGGCGTCCCCCGCGTCAGCCGGGCGCCGTGTCGGGGAGCGGAGCACGCGCCCTGCCTTAGAGCCGCGATTCTGCAGCGTCAGGGCCCGGCGAAACGGGCTCTGCTTCGCCTGCTCCGGGCCCTCCGGTCCCAGGCGCCCGCAGCAGTGGCCCCTGCCCCTTTGATGTGCTGCGCGTCTTGCCTCCTGAGTAATTTCCAAACCTGTTTCTGGAGCTCTGACTTGGCTGGAAAGAATGTGGGAGAGCGGTGTTCCTGCTCGGCTGCTTTGTTGAGCAGGGCTCGGTGTGCGAGGCTGCAGCGCTTCCCCCGCGCAAATCCCAACTTCCCTCTGTTTGCTCGCGCTCTTCAGGGAAGCGGCTCGGGAAAGCCAGCTCTCAAAAACGCAAAATAAACGTTGAAACAGGTTTTCTGTGTGTCCGCAGCCCTCTTGGTGAAAAGCAGAGTCGAGAATCTTGCTCCCCACAAAAAAATGGATCGACCTCTCGCTCCCACGGCGCTCGCCGTTGCCGCGCTGTGACGGCTCCGTGTCTGTGCTTCTCTCCAGGGGTCCTGCGTGCCGTGGTGGAAGCAGCCGGCTCGGGAGCGTCGGTTCTGTGCTTGTGCGAGAAGGGAGACGCCATGATCATGGAGGAGACCGGCAAGATTTTCAAGAAGGAGAAAGAAATGAAAAAAGGTGAGGCCCGCTCCAACGCGGGCGCGTCGGTTTGGGCCTGTTGGGTGCGAGGGGGCAGCGGGGCAGGAAGCGCCGCTCGGTATCGTTAGAACTGGGCTGCGTCTCCCAGAGAGCCGGCCTCAGCCCACATCACCCCGCTCGTCCTGCTCACAGCATCACCGGCGAGCCGGAGCTTCGCGTTTTGTCGCTCCCCGAAACGAGGGTCGCTGGGGGCAGCGCTGCCCTCCCTGCGGCCGGCTTGGAGCTGCCCTGGAAATGGCGACACCCGAACGTGCCGCCGGGCTCCCTGCGTTGCGCTCTGGGGGCTTGGGGTCCCTTTCGCAAGCGTCTTGTTGCCGGGGATCCGTTTCTTCGGTGGGGTGCCTGGGCAAAAGGAAGAGCCGGCGCGGGGGCACAGCACGCGCTGCGGTCCTCCTGCTTTTGGGCTGGAGGCGGACGCAACGGGGCATTTCACCCAGCTTTAGAAGGACCTAAAACCTAAGCGACCTTCACGCTGCCCGGGCTGCTGCCCGCGCCGCGTGGGGCTGCGGGACTTCACGGGGCATTTCTGTGTTTTCCGTTCCACAGGTATTGCCTTCCCGACGAGTATATCGGTAAATAACTGCGTCTGTCACTTCTCCCCCTTGAAGAGCGACCAAGACTACATCCTCAAAGACGGAGACTTGGTCAAAATGTAAGCGTCTCGCTTATGTTTCTTGTGAGTTGGCTGCTGGCATCTGGGCTTTGCTTTTTAATCCTGCTCGGTGCGTTAAGTACTTCCCCGACGTGACTAATTGCGGAATCTAATAGCTAGTCGAGCTTTTGAAACGCGCCTGCATGTGGAGTACTTGTAGAAGTCACACAAGTTTCCCGAGCCATTAGGCCCCACCTGTAATTACCTCTTTGTGTTGCAGCGACTTGGGAGTCCACGTGGACGGCTTCATAGCGAATGTAGCACACAGTTTTGTCATAGACGCCTCCAAGGTAGGTCTGTAGCGCGGTGGTGTCGCTCCTGCAGCTGCTGCTTCGTGCGCAGCGAACGGCTGACGTGTGGGTGCACCTGGTTCTCCAGCAGCAAGCGCGGAGCCTCGGGGAGAGGTGGCTGCTCGGGTCGCAAAGGCGCCGCGGATCTGGTGTAAAAACGGTGCCTTTTGCAAAACCCCTCAGTCCCCTGGCAGGCGAGGGCTGGCTGGCGCGCTGCCTCGGCCCGTACAATTCCGCAAGGTTACAAAGAGCCTGGGACAGGCCAAACGCAGGCGGCGCTGCGCAAATGGAGGTGCGGCTGGCCCTGGGGCGGGCTGGGCAGGTTTTCCTGCCCCCTCTGCTGGCCGAGGCACGCGGAGCCGAGCGCCGCGCTGCTGCCGTCGCCTTCCCGAACCCGAGCACGGGGTGGGGGCTTGTTCCCCGGCCCCAAACACCCGTCCCTGCCGCCTGCTTTTCCTGTCCGAGCGTGCCTGGGCGGGCCCGGGGCAGTTTTTCTCACCTGGGGTTGGTGGCAGCGCGCAGCCCCGGCACCCGCTGGCACGGGTGGTTGGTGGGCCAGGCCTCCGGTCGGGTGTTCTGGAGGTGAGGCCAAGCCACGCTCCTGCAGCCGGCTGTGGGAGTCGCTGTTAGGGGCGTGGAGCTGTCACGTAGGCTTGGAACAGGATTTTAGCTGTAGTCTGGGGAGGAGGACGGCGGTGTGGGTCTTCGGAATGGTTTTTCCCCTGCGGAGAGGACAGAAAAATTTCACGGGATGTGCTGGAAGCCTTTCCCCAGTCCGTGTTCCTGGCTACGCAAGAGTCTTGTTCGGTCTTTGACAGCGATGAGCTCGTACGAGGGTGTTCTTGTTGGAATTCAACAGGGAATAGCGGAGAAATTAAACAGGAAATAATGGAGAGGCAGCGCGGTTGTGGCTGATGCTCACCTGCTTTTTGAACAGGGGAAGGACTGGTGGCAGAGCTGCGAAGCCAGGAGCTGCCCCACCTCTGACTGAGATCCCTTGCTCTGCTCGGGGAGGGCGTTTGGTTAGATGGAGGCTTTCCGTCCCCGGGCAGTCAGCAGAGCATTCTTGACAATAAGAGGTAAAAGCACTTAGCCCAAAGAGCCTTTCTTTTCCCGTTCTTGCAGGAAAACCCCGTGTCAGGCCGTAAGGCTGATGTCATCAAGGCAGCTCACCTCTGTGCTGAAGCCGCCCTGCGCTTGGTGAAGCCTGGAAACCAGGTGAGCGACCGAGGGGTGTGGAAACGCAGCTGGGACGGGGCGAGGAGCTCCGGTCGCCCGTACCACACGGCTGCTTCGGGCATAAAAACGGAGGCCCGGGAAGCACGGCCCAGCTCCGTGGGGAGCTGGAAGCAGCTGTCTGCAGGCAGCGCCCCTGGGGGAGCACCGGCCCCGGGGTGGGGGCTCCTCTGTCAGCAGCTCTGGCTTCCTGCAGGACCCGAGCGCTCGCTTGGGTGAGGGCGGCTTCGCAGAGAGGCCGCGGGCGCTTCTGCTCGCCGGTCCTTCCCTTCTGGGGGCAGCTGGGCACGCAGCAGCTCCCCTGAAAGGGGCTCCCTTAAACCTCTCCCACTTGCGCCTCTCCCTTGGCTGCTGCTCAGACGCCTCAGCGGCCGCAGGCGTTCTCCTTTGTCACCCCGTTACTATTCCAGACGTGCCTGGGTTTCTCGTAGCTGCCGGTGTCATCTCCTAAAGGGACGGCTTGCGAAAAGGCGCTGGGTGCGACCAGGAGGCTGAGCCGACCTCGTGGTCCGTGCTGTTTTTGTTGATACGGGGTTAAAAATGGAAGCCTGGCGCCGCTTCTCCTTTTTTTTTTGGAGGTGTCAGAGCACCACTCGGTTTATCACGGAACGCTGTCAAGTGAAAAACCTGTCGTGCCCGTGCCTTGGATTTTACGCCCTTAATGTGTTTTCGTGTGTTCTTCATCTAGAATACGCAAGTGACAGACACGTGGAACAAAATAGCCCACTCGTTTCACTGCACGCCGATCGAAGGTAAGGCCTGGGGAGCAGCTGAGGCAGAGGTAGCAACGTTTTAATTACACGCTGATCGAGATCCCGAGCTGCCCTCTTCAAATTCTGGGAAGCACACGCTGGCACCAGGTCCTAGACACGCCATCTCTGAACGCAGCAGCCTTTGCTTAAAAATCCCTTCAAAACTACCTAGATTCTTCTTCCCTCCTCTGTTTTTAGTTTCTGGTTTTGATCTGTTTTTAAAGATGCGTTAATCTGGGAACAACAGCCGTGGGCTTCCCGGGCTGGTAGGTGGTGTCCTGGCTTGGGGACTTCCTGCTGACCTTGGGCGAATCGCTTGGCCCTCTGCCGCAGACTTGGCCGCTCGCGGTTCAATCCCCTGTAGTAAATGCACAAAAGAGCTCGTTTGTAATGCGGGATCCATTGCAAAAGATGCCCATAGATGCGCGGGGTATGTAATTTCCTCCCTCACAGCTCCAAACTGATTCATGTTTTCTTCACAGCCTCGATAATGAGCGGGGGAAAGGCGCTGGGGTAACTCCTTGTGGGAAGGAGAAGGCTGGGCTCTTGTTTGAAAGGTGGCAAGAGCCGAGCTCGGCATTTGGCACGTGCAGATGCTTTTCTCCTCGTTGGTGACATCACCAACAAACCGTTTTCAGCCGCGATTAAATTGGCCCATTCTTAGTTAAGCTTCCTGAAACACCGTAAAGCTGGCGCGTTCTCTCCGCTCGCCTTGGCCCGGCCTCGGAAGGTCGCTGCCCTGTTCGCTGTGTGGGCTGGCTTTGTGGGTCTCCTCAGTGCTCTGCTCCTTTCTCTGAGAAACCGTGGCATGAGCCGCAGCGAGGAGGCGGCTGCTCGCACTGTCAAGGGAGTTGAAGCAGCCGCTGTTTTGGAAACAGTCAAGCGCCGCAATTATCTAGGCACTGGCAGCAGCAGAAGGCCCCAGCTGATGAAAACAAACGGAGCTGCTGGCGGCCGGGCTCTCCCTTCCCGCTGGCAGAGCCGTCCCCAATGGACGAGAAGCGTGTCCCGGGCCGGGCTGGGGGCAGGAGTGGCCGCGTGTACCCCTGGTAGGCTCCAGGCTGAAGGGGAACAGAAAGGGAGGGCGAGTTGAGCCCCCCCAAATACTCCCTGAGTGCGGTACGGCCTAGCCAGCAACGAAAGCCTCCATTCATTTGACGCGTTTAAGAACACCCCAGGAGCGTGATGCGTGCGCTCACGGGCTCACCTCCAACCCGTTACAAGTGGCTGGTGAGTCGGGGCGCTTCACCGAGGAGCAGCGGTGCCAGGAGGGGTCCCCAACTCCTCCTGCAGGGGGAGGACTGCGGGGGGGGGTCACGGTGGGCTCTGGGGAGCTCCGCACCCACCGACGTGCGGGGACAGCCCCTGAGCAGGTGAAGCTGAGGAAGCTTTAACGCCCGGGGCGGTTTGCTTGGCTGTTTGCTGCGGCCCCGGGTCCTGGAGTGTTGATAAACGCGAGGCTCTGGCGTGCAGCTCAGAGGCGTTAATGGGTTCTCTTATCGTGGCAGGGATGCTGTCGCACCAGCTGAAACAGCATGTGATCGATGGAGAGAAAACAATCATCCAGAACCCTACAGACCAGCAAAAGTGAGCATCACCTCGGGGGCTGCTGCTTTCCACGGTACCTGGGAGTGGCGTGGCTCGGGCCGGGGCTCTCATTTCTCCCTTTTTGGCTGTGGGATCAGGCGGGGTGGAGCAGGTACGTTTGCACGCGGTGGCTGGCTGCCGCTGCGACGGAGTTTAACCCGCAGGAAGAGCGCTCCCCGCACGAAGCCTTGCTTGAAGTCTGACCCAGCAAGGCAGACTCGGAGGTTGTTATCCCCCTAGCTTGTCTGTTCTACCTGAACGTGCACCGTGTCTCGGTGTTTGGGGTTCGTTCTGGGAAGGAGAGGCTGCAAGGCACCGATGTGACACTCCTTGCTGGCACCTGCGAGCCTCCTTGGTTTCCGTCCAGTTTCTCGAAGGAGTCCCCAGTAAATTGCAGCCTGTGGCCTTAGAGGCTGCCAGCAAAATAGCCAGCTGTTGCTTGCCGTGGCCGCGGATGCTCGTTCAGCAGGAAGCGTGCCAAGGCTGTCGCTCGTCTCGCAGAGGCTGCCAGGAGCCCACTGCATGGCGATGGCTGTCAGCATCCTCTCAGGATGGTTTTGGACTACCGAGCTGGATGTGCCCTGCTCCAGCAGCTTCTCTCCCTCGGGGGTGCGCTCAGGGCTGGGTCTCAAGCTGAATATTTAGAGTTTAGGGGCTTTAAATCCAGCACTTGGCTCGCGAGGTCTCTAGCATAGGGATGTACCGGGTGCGGTGGGCTCTTGGCCTGCTGGGACGTGACCGCAAGCCCAAGGAGCTGGCGCTGAATGTGGGGGACAGCTTCCCCCCCCTCTCTGGGGATGGAGCTACTTGTCCTGGGCAGGAAGAGTGCTGGCTTGCTGTTGTTTTTCTCTGCCAGCCTGTCGCCGATCAGTTCTATTACCTGGGACGGAAATCTTCGACTTCTGTGCCAGCTTTTGCTCTTCTGGTCGGGGACCCGCTCACTTCGGAGCACCCTGGCGCCGCTTTGTGCTTGCAGACCCTCACTGGCCAAGCCCAGCGTGGGCGTGTTGGAGGTGCTGTGGCTGCACGGGAGGTGTTGTCTTCTCTGCTTGCTGTTGTTTGACTCACCAAACCTTTTTCATCCAGGAAGGACCACGAAAAAGCGGAATTTGAGGTCCACGAAGTTTATGCTGTCGATGTTCTTGTCAGCAGTGGAGAGGGAAAGGTGAGTTGGGTTCTCCCTGCCCGGTGTTCCTCCGCGCGCGTGGCCGACGCGGCTGGGTTTGAGCACAGCCAGCGGTGCCGACTGCCCCATCCGCATGGCTGCGGGGGTCTCGCTGCGTCTCTTTGGGTGTAGCTTCTTCCATCAAAAAAGTCGGGGCGGGCTTTTACAGTGTCAGAGCCCGCCCGGTGCTTGCAGATGTGAACGTCCTGGCCCAGGCAGTTCTCCGGCTGAGGAGCTGCTGCTCTGCCCCCTTCCCGCTCTCAGCTCTGTTCGCGTTTTCAGGCGAAGGACGCCGGGCAGAGGACTACGATTTACAAAAGGGACCCCTCCAAACAGTATGGCTTGAAGATGAAAACCTCCCGTGCCTTTTTCAGCGAGGTGGAGAGGCGCTTTGATACTATGCCATTTACTCTCAGGTATTTGCTTTTACTCGTGGCCTCCCCACGTGTGCGGAGCTGGATGCTTTGCGTGAGCTTGCAGACCATGCTGACAGCAAAAGCAGCGTGCCTTCAGTGTCCGTCACAGAGGGGGAAGCAGCTTCTGCTACTTTACGTTGGGGCTTGCTGTACTTGAGCCCAGGGGTGGGCGGAGGAAGGATATTACGGGCTTAAACAGGAATCCCAGGCACAGGCTGAGGATCGGAGAATCTCCTGGGCCCTGCGTGGCAGGCGGGGAGCCTGGAATTGCGGCTAAAATAAAAAGGAGAGGAGCGAAAGCAGTGCCAGGGTGCAGCGTGAGGAGGAGAGGCAGCTCCAATCAGTTTTTGGATGTGACGTGCTTGCAAAATAAGGAAGCAACGTTCACCTGACGGGCTCTTTTTGTCCTTAAATCCACTTACCTTTTCCGCTCTCGGAAGGCAACCGTTCACCCAGCAGGTGCCTGCTCTGACAAACGGTTTTGTCACCGCAACACACGCAGCGCCGCTGGGCGAGGGAGACACAAGCGTAGGAAGTCCCCAGCCTGACCCGGGGGCAATCCTGAAGCCTGCGGGGTGGGATCTGGCTCAGCTGTGGCTCTCCTTCCTCCGCAGGGCGTTTGAGGATGAGAAGAAGGCCAGGATGGGGGTGGTGGAATGCGCCAAACACGAGCTGCTCCAGCCTTTCAACGTCCTCTACGAAAAGGAAGGTGAGTGCTGGTGGCGGGAGGGCCGGGAGCCCGGTGTGGGTGCCTGCTCGGCAGACAGCTGGCGGTCGCTTCCCGAGGCCGACGAGACCGGTGCTGGCCGTGCCGCGGCACAAACGCCGGGGGTGCTCTTCAAGGGCCCTGGCATCCGTCCGCCTGGAAACTCGCTCCCCGCTGGCTTCTGGACCTTGTTTTGGAATTGTTCCAGCGATTCGATGAAACTTTTCATGGAGTAATTTCCTGGGCGGGAGGAGAGATTGACAGCCCAAGTTTTCGCTTAGGGAGCGGGCTGGAGAGGCCATGGGGTGGTGCTGAGGGAACTGTTTTGCTCTGGTCAGGGTTGGTCCGAGGAGCTCCCGCAGGCTCGTTTGTAGCTGTGACGGTGTGGGAGTGGAAATGGGACGGGAATTGAAAGAGCACCCCACTGGGAACATGTGCCTGGATAGCCAGCGGATCAGATGCCCGGGGGCTGGTAGTAACGCCTGTTTCTGCTTTGCAGGAGAGTTTGTTGCACAGTTCAAATTCACAGTGCTTTTAATGCCCAACGGCCCTATGAGGATAACAAGTGGCCCCTTCGAGCCTGAGCTCTACAAGTCAGAGTTTGAGGTGCAAGATGGAGAACTGAAGGTCAGTTTAAAAAAAAACATAAGGTGCAAGCGCATCTCGCGGGTTGCCCTGTGTTTCTGCCCCTTGGGGTGAAGGTGGGAAGTTAAATCCAGGAGACTGTGCTGGATGGAGAGGGGGTGAGCAGGAGCTTGAAAAATGAAAAGCTCAGCCCCTGCAGCCAGGCTGCCTGCATGTCCGAGGGCAGCAGTAGGTCGTGGTGCAAATCAACTTGTTGCTTGTTGCAACCCCGCAGCACCAGCAAAAAGGTTTTAGCCCAGGTTGGGCTCTTATTTCCTGCATCAAACTTGTGGCAGCGGTACCAGCTCCTTCCTACGAGCCGCTGAGAAGCCCCGACAGCTGGCTCCAAGGCCTCGTGCCTCAGCGGAGCGCGAGGCTGCGGCATTCCCCGCTACCGCTGTGCCTGTTAGGACTTACCACCATTCCTTCGGGGGCTGGCCATGCTCCTCCTGCTGTAAATGCATTTAAAGCCCTTTATCTTCTGTCAAAAAAAAAAACAAAGTATGGCTTTCTACTCTCTTATGTTTCCTTCCTGTCTCCAGGCCCTTCTACAAAGTTCTGCAAGCCGGAAGACCCAGAAAAAGAAGAAAAAGAAGGTGATTTGGTCACGTTTTGTGGGGATTGGTGGCACCCAATCAGCGGCACCCAGCCTTAACCAAGTTCCTGTGTGGTTGAGTTTCGGGCTCGCCTCCGAGCCTGCCTCAGCACAGGGCTGAAAGAACACGCTGGTGTTCCCCTGGTGGGGGAAGCGGCACCCTCGAGGCACCCTCTTTTCCTCCCAGTCAGGTTCCTCGGGTGGGCTCCCTCGCAGCTGCGTGGTCGGTCTGCCCCTCGCTGGTGTCCCCGAGCGCGTCCCCGTCCTGACAGCTGCCGTGGGTTTGTTTCCGCAGGCCTCCAAGAACGCAGAGAATGCCACCACGGGAGAGACGGCGGAGGAGAACGAGGCTGGCGACTGAGCGGCTCCCGCTCCCTCCATGTAGCACCCACTTCACACACACTCGCCCCTTTCCCCCCCCCCCCCAAAAAAAAAACAAAATCTAGCACTGTTTGTCTCTTACGACCAAACAACAAACAGGCTGGACTTCCCACTGACAACAACCAGCTCCTGTTGACTTTGCCAATGAGGGAGGATTCTCTCAGCCACTTCAGACTACTTAAAAATAAAGCAGGAAAACAAAATGAGGAGTAAAAGCTAGTCTATATCCACTCTTTCTAACCTTTTATACTACTCATACTTGTTAAAGAGGTGAACAACTAGGCCGTTCCCAGTGAGAGGGAGTGTAGAGAGCTGCTTGCTTTCTTCTTCTTCCTTCTCCCTTTTTTTAATTTCTCCCTTTACAGATTTTCTTGGAGGAAAAAAAAAAAAAAAGCTGATTACGCCCGAGAAAAAGTGACCTGTGTTTAGTGATATGGTACGCGCGTACGGTGTAAGGTGACCTGCCTCGCAGCGCTATCTCAGCTCCTCCCCAGCCGCGTAGGCATTTCTGTCTGTTACCTTGGGGCAGAGGATTTCTCACTTTCTTTTAGCCTCTAGATTGTATATTTCTCATTGGAAAAATACCAAATTTTGCGTCCCCTGTGAGACTGTAGGCTGTCCTGTCTACCGTGCTCTGTCTCTGCCTTGGTTTACGTATAAACACTCTATTTTTTAATACACCGCTGTGGCGAGCTTGTTTTTAAATTGACTGCCCAACTTGAAAGGAAGCAAATCAGCGTTCCCCACCTGACGGCTCTGCGGAGGGGCAGGAGGCAGGCGAGCTGGCTGCCCCAGGGCCCTGCCTGCTGCTCTCCAGTTTGTTTAAATTCCCTGATGCCCTGGGGTGTTTTATTCTTCCTCGTGGCTGGTTTCCATGGCCTGTGAGTATGTTCCACTCTTTTATGTGTATTGGATCCTGGAAGGGCATCCCGCCTGCGCATGTTCTCGGTGGCAGTAGGTGAGGGAAAGGCTACAGCAGACTCGGGCTAGGGTCCAGCCAGGGGTATCGCTCTTTTCTAGGGGGTCTTTTGGTTTGTTCTTTTTTTTAAAAAAGAAAAAAAAAAAAAAGCTGATTGAATTTCATGAATTTGAATGTGTGAGGTGTTTTTATGTACTGATATCTGCTGATCGGGTCTCCGGTCCCTCTCCTTCTGTAGCTGAATTTGGGAAAATCCCCTGCTTGGAAAAACGCCCCGTCAGGCGGCTGCTCCCGGGCTCCTCCGCAGGCACCATGCTTCCCTGCCGCCAGCTGGGCTCTGCCTCAGCTCCACACGTGCGGATACTACCAAAGCCAATAAAAGAGAATAAACGATGCGATACCTTTTTTTTTTTTCTGATTTTTTTTCCACCTGCCTGCTCCCGTTCTCTACCTTTCCGGCTCCGTGGCGGCCCAGGGGCAGGCGGAGGTGCCGCGGGGTGGCGGGTCCTGGGCTCAGCGGCTGCGGAGGGAAACCCACCCCTCGTTCCCCAGCAGGAACATTTTAGCCTTTTTAAGCAATATCCTCTCTTATCGCCTTCTGTGGAGGAACGGCGGAGCTAACCTTTCTCCTCAACCCACGTTACAGGTTTGTACGCCACTAAGACTTGCCGGAGGTTTATTTAATTTTCTATTTTTTACCTGTAAAAAAAAAAAAATAATAATGTACCTCTTGATACAAGACAAGACACCCCCCCCCCGTTGTTTAAAATGTCGAAAAAACTCCCGAGAAGCCCTCTGTAACGCCTTTGTTTCCAAATAAACGTGACTGGTGACCGCCGCGGGCCTGCCTCTCATCACTGGGGGGGGCTGAGGGGGGGGGTGGCGGCGGCGGCTCCCTCCCGCTCTGGCGACGTGCAAAATGGCGGCCGGCGCGCGGACTACATCTCCCGTCGTGCCCCGCGGGGCGACTACGTATCCCGTCGTGCCCCGCGCAGGGGGCGGGGACTCGGCGCCTGCCTATAAATAGGCCCCAGCGGGCTCCGCGAGCCTCTCTCGGCCGCCGCCGCCATTTTGTCGGCTGCCGTTGCTGCCCGCCTCCATCCGCCGCCATCCGCCGTTAGCGCCGCCGCCGCCCGCCGGGACTGAGCGCGGCGGCCGCGCGCCGCCATGAGGGCCAAGGTGAGCGGCGGGGGGCGGCCGATGGCGCCTCGGAGCGCGATGCGGCCTCGGCTGCGGCCTGGGGGGGGGGGCGCGGGGCTGGGGGGGGGGGCTTTGGGTGCTGAGGGACCGGGGCAGGGGCTGGGGGGCCTGGGCCGGGGGGTGTCGCTGGGTGCTGGGGGGTCTCGGAGGGAGGTCCCCAGGTGCCTGGGAAGTCCCTGAGGGGGGGGGGTCCCGGGGGTCCCTCAGTGCTGGGGGGGTGCCAGGAGGGGACGGTCCCTGAGGGGGGTCCCCAAGTGCCTGGGGTGCCGGGGGAGGAGGGGGTCACAGGGTGCTGGGCAGTCCCTGAGGAGGGGGTTCCGGGGAGCGTCCCATAGTGCTGGGGGGGTCACTGGGTGCCGGACAGTCCCTGAGAAGGGCCCCCTGGGTGCTGGGGGGTCCCTGAGGGGGAGGTCCTGGGGGGTCCCTTAGTACTGGGGGGTGCCAGGAGGGGACGGTCCCCGAGGGGGTCCCTGGGTGCTGGGCAGTCCCTGAGGAGGTCCCCTGGGTGCTGGGGGAGCGCAGAGGGGGTCCCTTGGTGACGGGAGGGGGGTGTGTGTGTGTGTGCTTGAAGGGTGTCGGGTGGGGGGGGTCCCTGGGTACCAGTAGTGTCTGGGGGGGGGGGGGGGGCCTGGTGCCTCTTTTATAGCGGGACCTGGAGCAGGTGCAGGGCCCGGGGGCTGCTCGGGGGGGGTCGGCAGGGTCCGGGGGTTCTGCGGGGTTGTGGCTGGGGGAGCCCCGGGGCTGCCCGGTGCCGGCTGCGCTCACTCACCGGCTCCTCTCCTCTCTCTGCAGTGGCGCAAGAAGCGAATGCGCAGGTACGTGAGGGGGGCTCCCCGCGGGGCCCCGGGCCTGGCGCTGCCCCTTCCGGGGGGGGTCCCAGGCGGCACCGGCCCCGTGCCCGGTGTCCGAGCGCCGCTCCGTGTCTCTCCCCTAGGCTGAAGCGCAAGAGGAGGAAGATGCGGCAGAGGTCCAAGTAGGCGCCGCGCCCGGCCCCGGAGCCCCGGACCGGAGGAGCCGTCGGAGCGCTGCGGGGAGCTGGCGGCGGGGCAGTACCGGGGCCGTACCGGGACCGGTGCCGCGCTCTGTAACGGCCCCGGTGCCGCCAATAAAGCTTGGATGTGTTCGTTGGACACGGCGTGGTGCTGCTGGGGGCGGCCGGGGCGGGGGCGGCAGGGCCGGGACCGTCGGTGGGGGCCGGGGGGGCACCGGACACCGGGTACCGGGCGGCGGGGCCGTGAGGAGGAGCCCGAGGTGGCGGCGGGCGGGGCCGGGAGCGCTCCGTACCGGTACCGAGGGCTGGGGTCGGTACCGGGGGGCAGCGGAGCGGGGCCCTGGGGGGGCCGCGCCGGGCCGGCGGCGCGCGGCTGTGACGTCACGGACCGGGAAGAGGAGCGCGAGCCCCGCGCGGCACGCCGGGAAGGCCCCCGGGGCTTGTTCCGGGTCGCCCCGGAAGCACCATAGAGCACTTCCGGCCCGGCGCAGAGCGGCAGCCGGAAGGGGCCGCTCATTGTTGGCGCTGGAGGACCCGCGAGGAGGCCGCGAGCGGGTGAGTGCCGGGCCGCGCCGGGCCGGGCCGCGCCGGGCGGGGCCGCTCCGCCGCCGGGGGCCGCCCTCACGCCGCCCGCCGGGGCCCCGCGGCGGCCGCGGCCGCCCCGTCCCGGACTGGGCCTCGCCAGGCCCCGCCGCCGGGCCTGCCCCGGGCCTGCGGGAGGTTGCCATGGCGACCCGTGATGGGGCGGAGGAACCGGCCCCCGACCCCCCGCTCTCCTCCCGGTGCGACCGGGCCCGGTCCCCGCGGGGTGTCACGGGACGGGGCTCCGGCGGCTCCTGGGGTGGGCCCGGGCCGCCCTCGTGAGGGTACCGGGACCGGCACCGGGCGGCGGCCGCGCGGGGCTGCCCAGGCACTACCGGAGGCGCCTGGAGGCTCCTGGGGCCGCGCCGGGCCGGGCCGCGCTGTCCCCTGCCCGGGGGCGGGGGCTACCCGGTGCCCCCCGGTACCGGTGCCCTGCCCTCACCCTGCCCGCCCCCCTCCCTCCCTCCCGCAGTGCCCCGAGGCCGGCGGCCCCCGCGGCGGCGAAGATGCCCGACCGCGACGGCTACAACAACGGCGGCGGCGGCGACGAGGTGGGCGCCAACGCGGACGACATCTGCCGCGACTTTCTGCGCAACGTCTGCAAGCGGGGCAAGCGCTGCCGCTTCCGGCACCCCGACATCAGCGAGGTGACCAACCTGGGCGTGCGCAAGAACGAGTTCATCTTCTGCCACGACTTCCAGAACAAGGAGTGCGTGCGCCTCAACTGCCGCTTCATCCACGGCACCAAGGAGGACGAGGACTGCTACAAGAAGACGGGGGAGCTGCCCCCGCGCCTGCGGCAGAAGGTAGCCGCCGGGCTCGGCCTCTCCCCCGCCGACCTGCCCAACAGCAAGGAGGAGGTGCCCATCTGCAGGGACTTCTTGAAGGGCGACTGCCAGCGGGGCGCCAAGTGCAAGTTCCAACACCTGCAGCGGGACTACGAGTACGAGTCGCGGGGGATGGCCGCCCGCGAGCAGGGCATCGGCACCGCCGTGCGCCGCTACGACGCCATGTACGACTCGGACCGCTACGACGACCACGAGCCCGTGCTGAAGCGGCGGCGGGTGGACGGGCTGCACTTCGACACCTACGAGTACAGCTTCACCAGCCCGCGGACGGTGGAGTACCGGCTGCTGGAGGAGGAGAACATCATGCTGCGCAAGCGCGTGGAGGACCTCAAGAAGCAGGTGAACAACCTGATGGCGACCAACGAGGTGCTGCTGGAGCAGAACGCCCAGTTCCGCAACCAGGCCAAGGTGATGACTCTGAGCTCCACCGCCACGGCCACCGAGCAGACTCTGGCGCCCACCGTGGGCACCGTCACCAACTACAACCACAGCATCGCGCAGACCCACACCACGCTCAGCAGCCAGGCCCTGCAGCCCCGGCCCGTTTCCCAACAGGATTTGGTAGCGCCCGCCGGCGCCCAGGCAGCGCCCCCGGCCAACGCCGCTCCCCCCATGAACCCCGAAATCACCCCGCTCTCGGCCGCCCTGGCGCAGACCATTGCCCAGGGCATGGCCCCCCCGGTCTCCATGGCCCCGGTGGCCGTCTCGGTGGCTCCGGTGGCCGTGTCGATGGCGCAGCCGCTGGGGGGCATCACCATGAGCCACGCCACCACCCCCATGGTGACGTACCCCATCGCCTCGCAGAGCATGCGGATAACGGCCATGCCGCACTGACCTCCCGGCCGCGCCGCGCCGCCCGCCCGCCTCGGGGGGGCGAGGGCAGGAGGCGAGCGGGAGCCGAGCCCCGGTGTGGAACGGAGAAACTGGGGGGACCCCCGTCTCCGGGCTCGGGGGGGCCGCAGGAAGGGGGGGCGCTCCCCCGGCCCACCGGCGGGTGGCCGCGGCCACCGTTAACCCCGAGCAGCCGCGTGCGGGCTTCGGCGTGGCGGCGAATTCAGGGAAGTGGGGGTTGATGGGGGGGGGGCAAGGGGCGTGGGGGCCTCCTGGTGACCTCAGCCCCTCCGCCGGCCCCCCCCCAGGACAGCAGGACGATGGGGCAGCAGGACAGAGGGACAGCCGCGATGGGGGAGCCTTGCTCTGGACTCATCCCCCAGCACTGGGGGCCACAAGCCCCAGCACCGGGGCTCGTGGGGGGGCCGGGGGGGGGCAGCACCGGCCGCTCCCTGTCCCGGCGGCGTGGCCCCCCCCCGGGCCCGTGTAACGTTTTCGGCTATTAAAGGACGCAACCCGTGTGGGCTCTGCCGCCACGTGCCTGTGCCCGCGGAGTCCGTGGGGGGAGCGGGGCTGGGGGGGGGGGGGCAGAGAACCGGGGGGGTTCAGGACCGTGGGGGGGGGGAGTTCAGGACCCGGGGGGGGGTTCAGGACACGAGGGCTGCCCGCTCCCCGCGGGCCCTGAAGCCGTCACCCCGCGGGCAGAGCAGCGGCCGCTCCAAAAAAGGGCAAATGGTTTTACCGCGAATAATTTAATAATTATTCCCCGGGGGGGAGGAGTGGGGGGGGGCAGGGGCGCGGGCGGGGCCCCCGGGAGGGGAGGGGAGGGGAGGGGAGGGGGGGAGCAGCGGGCCCCGAGAGCCCCGCCCCTTCCCCGCGCCGCCAATCAGCGCGCGCCGCCCGGGTCCTGGGCGCCAATAGGGGGCGAGGGGGCGTGGCCTGGAGAAGAGGGCGGGGCCTGCGGGAGGGCGCGGTCGGCGGAGGGGCGTGGCCAGCGGCGGCGCGATGGAGCGGCGGGGCGCG
>NW_028154090.1:0-37792 GCF_964211835.1 Anser anser | reverse complement strand
GAGGGGGCGGGGGCGGAGCCACCTCGCTCCCGGCGTGCACCGCGCGCGCGGGGAAACGAAACCGAAACCGAAACCCTGGGGCCGGGGCCGGGACCGGGGCTGGGGCCGGAGGCGGAGCCGGGACTGGGACCGGGACCGGGACCGCCATGGCCGCACCGCCGCCGGTCCCGCTGCTGCTGGCGGCGCCGGGGGGGCCGCGGGGGGGCCCGAGGCTCTTCCCCCAGGCCCTGGGCGCCCTGCGGGGGGCGCCGGCCCCCGTCCACGTCGTGGCCGCCTTCGGGCCGAGGGGCAGCGGGAAATCCTTCCTGCTGGACCAGCTGGCGGGGCCGGGCGGCGGTAACCACCCCAAATCCCCCCCCCCCCCAAATTTCTGACCCCCTCCCCGCTTTTTCTGACCCCCTCCCGCTTTTTCTGACCCCCTCCCCACATTTCTGACCCCCCTTCCCACATTTCTGACCCCCCTCCCGCTTTTCTGACCCCTCCCCGCTTTTTCTGACCCCCTCCCCAATTTTTCTGACCCCCCCCCCGCATTTTCTGACCCCCCCCCGGCATTTTCTGACCCCCCCCCCCCCCCGCATTTTCTGACCCCCCCCCCCGCATTTTCTGACCCCCTCCCCGCTTTTTCTGACCCCCCCCCCCCCAGCATTCCCCAGCAGCCCCGGGCTGTGGCTGCGCTGCTGCCCGCACCCGACGCAGCCGGGCCACGCGCTGGTGCTGCTGGACGCCGGCGGCTTCCCCGTGCCGGGGGACGAGGATGACGATGTGGAGGTGCCGGAGGAAGGGCAGGGGGGGTTGGGGGGGGGCTCGTGGAGCCACCCAGTGACCCCCCAGTGCCCGCAGGACCCCTGGTTCCCGCAGCTCCTGGTGCTGCAGCTGCTGCTTGCCAGCGTCTTCGTCTACAGCAGCGGGGCCGCGGCCGAGCCGCAGGAGGAGCTCGAGCGCCTGACGTATCCTTCCCCTCCGCCTCCCTCTTGCCCTTTTCTGCCTCTTTTCGCCCCGTTTTCTTTCCTTCACACCCCGCAGCTACGTCCAGGCGCTGCCGCGCCGCCTGCGGCTGTTGGAAGAGGAGGAGGACGAGGAGGACGAAGGCGCGCTGCTGCGCGCCGTGCTGCCGCCCTTCGTCTGGAGCCTGTGCGGCGCCGCCGTGCCGCCCGAGGACGAGGCCGTGCTGGAGGCTGAAGGCCACGAGCTGCGGGCGGCGCTGGGAGCCCCCCCAGGTGCGCGGCCGCCCCGGTGTTCCCGCGGGGCCGCCGGTGCCGCTCGCGGTGACTGTGGCTGTCCCCGCAGGCCTGGAGGCGCCGGTGACGCGCCGCGTCCTCGCGCTGTTCCCCGAGCACAAGCTGTTCCGCCTGGAGGCCGGCGGCGCCGGCGGCCTGCCGAAGCTCTGCGCCCACCTCCTCAGCAGCGGCCCCAAGACAGGGCTGAGCGGGGAGCGCGTCGGCGGCGCCTGTGAGTGGGGGGGGGGGGGAATTTGGGGAGGGGGCGCGCTGTGGGGCACCCACCCCCCCGAGTGTTTTGTGTCCCCCCTCCCCAGACCTGGCGGCGCTGGCGGAGCGGGTGGCGGAGGCGCTGCACGGGGCCGAGCCGCTGCGGGTGGCGCAGCTGTGCCGGGAGGCGGAGGTGGAGGCGCTGCAGGTACCGTGGTGGGGGGGACGTGGGGGGGATACGGGGGGAAGGGGAGCGGCCCCCGGCTCAGCACCACGCTGTGCCTGCAGCAGGATGAGGCCGAGGACGTCGCCAGGCTGTGGCGCGGGGAAGAGGTCGCACAACCGGATGCTGCTGACGCGTGGTGGAGCGGGGCCGACACCAAATGGGGCGACAACGGTGACGCCGTCACGCAGCAGGAGCTCGCCGACACGAGGCACGGTGACGCCGCGTCACAACGGGACGCCAACGGGCAGCACGGTGATACCGTGACGGAAGAGGACATCGCCAGCGCGTGGTATGGTGACGCCGCCACTCCACGGGACGTCAACGCGTGGCACGGTGACGCGGTCAAGGAAGAGGACGAGGTTGAAATCTGGTGCGGTGGCGCCGTCACCCAACGGGACGTCAACCAGAGCAATGGTGACACCGTCCCCGAAGAGGATATGGCTGACATCTGGTGCGGTGACGCCGCCACCCAACGGGACGTCAACCAGAGCAACGGTGACACCGTCCCCGAAGAGGATATGGCTGACATCTGGCGCGGTGACGCCGCCACCCAACGGGACGTCAACACGTGGCACGGTGACGCCACCCACCCACACGACGCCGTCGCCTGGCTCGATGGCGCCAGCCCCTGGCAGGACGACGCCGGCCCGGCAGCGGGGGACACGCCGGAGACGGTGCCGCAGCCCCAGGGGGGCCCGATGGGGGCCCCCCTCTGCCTGGTGCGGAACGAGGCCGGGGGGCGGCTGGTGCTGAGCCGCCGGGCGCTGGAGGTGCTGCGCGGCATTGGGCAGCCCGTGGTGGTGGTGGCCATCGCGGGGCCCTACCGCACCGGCAAGTCCTTCCTCATGAACCGGCTGGCGCAGCGGCGCACCGGTGAGATAACGGGGTTCATGAGGACGTTAATGGGGCTAATGAGGAGGTTAATGACGTTAACGGCCTCACGCCCCCTCCTGGCCCCGCAGGCTTTCCCCTGGGCCACACGGTGCAGGCGCAGACCAAGGGGATCTGGATGTGGTGCCTGCCACACCCACACCAGGCCGACACCACCCTGGTGCTGCTGGACACCGAGGGGCTGGGGGACCCCAGCAAGGTGGGTGCGGGGCCGGGGGGTCACGGGACCCCCAGATCTGGCCCTGACGACTCCACCCGGGCACAGGGCGACAGCCGCAACGACGCCTGGATCTTCACGCTGGCGCTGCTGCTCTCCAGCACCCTGGTGTACAACAGCCTCGGCACCATCGACCAGCAGGCGCTGGAGAACCTCGGGTACCGGGGGGTCGGGGCGGGCGTGGCAGTGTCGGTGGTGCTGTGGTGGCATCGCGGTGATGGTGCCGCCGCTCCCCGCAGGGTGGTGACGGCGCTGACGGAGCGCGTGCGGGTGCGGGCAGGGGATAGCAGGGACGTGGCAGCGGCCGACTTCGTGCGCTTCTTCCCCGGCTTCGTCTGGGCCGTGCGGGATTTCGTGCTGGAGCTGTCGCAGGACGGGCGGCGCATCACCGCGGACGAGTACCTGGAGCAAGCGCTGCGCCTGCAGCCCGGTACGGCGGCGGCACCGCGGTGTTGCAGCGGGGTGACGCCATAGGGCCGCATCCTGACGGCCTCCTCGCGCCGCAGGGAGCAGCCGCGTGGTGCAGGAGCAGAATGAGCTGCGGCGCTGCCTGCGCGACTTCTTCCCCGAGCGCAAGTGCTTCGTGATGCTGCCGCCAGCCGAGCCTCAGGCAATGAAGGAGCTGGAGGAGCTCGACGAGGGGCAGCTGCGCCCCGGCTTCCTGCGGCAGGCCGACGCCTTCTGCTGGCACATCTGGGACAAGGCACCGGTGAAGGCGCTGCCGGGGCGGCAGGCGGTGACGGGCAGCAGTGAGTGGCGGCGGTGCGGGGACGGGCGGCCCCGTTCGGGTGCCATAGGGGGGTGACACCGCCATTGCCTCCTGGCAGTGCTGGCGAGCCTGGCAGAGAAGTACGTGGCGGCCATCGCCAGCAGCGGGGTGCTGTGCCTGGAGAGCGCGGTGACGGCGCTGGCGGCGGCCGAGAACACGGCGGCAGTGGCGGCGGCGGTGGCTGAGTACCAGCAGGGCATGGAGCGGGAGCTGAAGCTGCCCACGGCCTCGCAGGAAGCGCTGGGGGACGTGCACGGGCGCTGCGAACGCCGCGCCCTCGCCCTCTTCATGGCGCGCGCCTTTGCTGACAAGGAGCAACGCTACCAGGGCCAGCTGATGGTGAGTCCCGGCATGGCGCGGTGCGGCAAAGCGCGCGGCGTCCTCCTGCCTGCTGAGCCGTGCATCGCCCCGGCAGCACGAGCTGGAGGAGGCCAAGGAGGAGTTCTGCCGGCGCAACGAGGCGGCCTCGGCGGAGCGGTGCCGCGCGGTGCTGCGGGAGCTGTGGCAGGACATGGAGCAGCGCCTGGACCGCGGGGAGTACGCCGTGCCGGGGGGCTCGCGCCGCTTCCAGGAGCACCTGGGGGAGCTGATGGAGGAGTACCACCTGCGGCCCGGCAAGGGGGTGAAGGTGAGCGCGGTTCCGGTGCCATATGCGCGGTGCCCGTGCTGGTGGCGCTAGCACCCTGATGGCTGCGCCCACCAGGCGGCGGCGGTGCTGGAGGAGTTCCTGCGGGACCGCGAGGTGCTGGCGCGGGCGCTGTGCGCGGCCAACCAGCAGCTGTCGGAGCGCGAGAGGGAGCGGGTGGCCAGCGAGGCCATGGCGGCAGCGGCGGCGGCAGCGGTGGCGGAGGCCGCGAAGGCCTTTGAGGCACGGCTGGAGGAGCAGCGGCGCAGCTTCGAGGAGCACCAGCGGCAGCTGGAGGAGCGGCTGTGGCGCGAGCAGCGGGCGGTGCTGGAGGAGCAGGAGCGCGTCATCGAGCACATGCTGCAGGCAGGCGTGTGGGCACCGTGGTGGTGGCGGTGCTGGGGGCTGTTGCAGTGGTGCTGAGCCCCCTCCGTGTGCCACAGGAGCAGCGGGCGCTGCTGCAAGAAGGCTTCAAGCAAGAGGCTGAGGCTCTGCGGAAGCAGATCGAGAAGCTGCAGGAGGAGAAGGAGGAGATGAAGAAGCCGTCGTGGCGCAGAAGGGCACTGGACGGGCTCGGCATCGTCGCCGACATCTTCCTGCCGGGCCTGGCGCGGGTCGCGGTGTCGGGGGCCCTGCGGCTGATACGGCGCGTGTTGTGACCGCGGTGCAACCCCAATAAATTCCTCCATTCTGCCTCCAGTTTTGGCTTTCCTGGAAAACGAGGGAATGCGGGAAAGGGCCGGGGAGCTGCCGCCCTCCCTGATGAGTCAGCCGGGGGCAGGACGAGGTGGGGCTGCTGACCTTTATTACCCGTGCTGCTGCTTTTGGTTTCATTTCCGTCTGTGCTCGGAGCAGCAATGCAGGAGCCGCTGTGCCTGGTGCAGAACGGGGACGACGGGGTGCTGAGCCCCAACCCCGCGGCGCTGGAGGTGCTGCGCGGCATCGGGCAGCCCGTGGTGGTGGTGGCCATCGCGGGGCCCTACCGCACCGGCAAGTCCTTCCTCATGAACCGGCTGGCGCAGCGGCGCACCGGTGAGATAACGCGGGATTAACAATTACCGGGGTTAACAAGGGGGTTAACGGGGGATTTACAGGGTTAACGAGGGGGTTAACGGAGGATTAACGGGGCTGGAGGGTCCCGCTCGCCCTCACGCCACCTCCTGGCCCCACAGGATTTCCCCTGGGCCACACGGTGCAGCCACAGACCAAGGGGATCTGGATGTGGTGCCTGCCACACCCACGCTGGCCCGACACCACCCTGGTGCTGCTGGACACCGAGGGGCTGGGGGACCCCTACAAGGTGGGTGCGGGGCCAGGGGGGGTCACGGGACCCTCGGATCCGGCCCTGATGACCCCCTCCCCCCGGGCGCAGGGCGATAGCTGCAACGACGCCTGGATCTTCACGCTGGCGCTGCTGCTCTCCAGCACCCTGGTGTTCAACAGCCTCGGCACCATCGACCATCAGGCACTGCAGCACCTCGGGTACCGGGGGGTCGGGGCGGGCACAGTGGTGTTGGTGCTGTCACGGTGGCATCGCGGTGATGGTGCCGCCGCTCCCCGCAGGGTGGTGACGGCGCTGACGGAGCGGGTGCAGGTGCGGGCAGGGGATAGCAGGGACGCGGCGGCCGCCGACTTCGTGCGCTTCTTCCCCGGCTTCGTCTGGGCCGTGCGGGATTTCGTGCTGGAGCTGTCGCAGGACGGGCAGCGCATCACCGCGGACGAGTACCTGGAGCACGCGCTGCGCCTGCAGCCCGGTACGGCGGCGGCACCACGGCGTTGGGGCACGGTGACGCCATAGGGCCGCATCCTGACGGCCTCCTCGCGCCGCAGGGAGCAGCCGCGTGGTGCAGGAGCAGAATGAGCTGCGGCGCTGCCTGCGCGACTTCTTCCCCGAGCGCAAGTGCTTCGTGATGCTGCCGCCAGCTGAGGCCGAGGCGATGACGCGGCTGGAGGAGCTCGACGAGGGGCAGCTGCGCCCCAGCTTCCTGCGGCAGGCCGACGCCTTCTGCCGGCACATCTGGGACAAGGCCCCGGTGAAGGCACTGTCAGGGCAGCCACCGGTGACGGGCTGCAGTGAGTGGCAGCGGTGCGGGGACGGGCGGCCCCCTTTGGGTGCCATAGGGGGGTGACACCGCCATTGCCTCCTGGCAGTGCTGGCGAGCCTGGCGGAGAAGTACGTGGCGGCCATCGCCAGCAGCGGGGTGCTGTGCCTGGAGAGCACGGTGACGGCGCTGGCGGCGGCCGAGAACACGGCGGCGGTGGCGGCGGCGGTGGCTGAGTACCAGCAGGGCATGGAGCGGGAGCTGAAGCTGCCCACGGCCTCGCAGGAAGCGCTGGGGGACGTGCACCAGCGCTGCGAGCATCGCGCCCTCGCCCTCTTCATGGAGCGTGCCTTCACACACAACATTCACCAGTACCAGGAACAGCTGATGGTGAGTCCCGGCATGGCGCGGTGCGGCAAAGCGCGCGGCGTCCTCCTGCGCACTGAGCCGTGCATCGCCCCGGCAGCACGAGCTGGAGGCGGCCAAGGAGGAGTTCTGCCGGCGCAACGAGGCGGCCTCGGCGGAGCGGTGCCGCGCGGTGCTGCAGGAGCTGTGGCAGGACGTGGAGCAGCGCCTGGACCGCGGGGAGTACGCCGTGCTGGGGGGCTCGCGCCGCTTCCAGGAGCGCCTGCGGGAGCTGATGGAGGAGTACGACCGGCGGCCCGGCAAGGGGGTGAAGGTGAGCGCGGTTCCGGTGCCATATGCGCGGTGCCCGTGCTGGTGGCGCTAGCACCCTGACGGCTGCGCCCACCAGGCGGCGGCGGTGCTGGAGGAGTTCCTGCGGGAGCACGAGGCGCTGGCGCGGGCGCTGTGCGCGGCCGACCAGCAGCTGTCGGAGCGCGAGAGGGAGCGGGTGGCCAGCGAGGCGGTGGCGGCAGCGGCCGTGGCAGCGGCAAAGGAGGCTGCGGAGGCGGCCAAGGCACGGCTGGAGGAGCAGCGGCGTAGCTTCGAGAAGCACAAGCAGGATCTGGAGGAGCGGATGCAGCACAAGCTGCAGGCGATGCTGGAGGAACAGGAGCGCGTCCTCACCCACAAGCAGAAGGTAGAGGCGGGGGCACTGTGGTGGCGGCGGTGCTGGGGGCCACGGTGACGGAGCTGACCCCGCTTCGTTTGCTGCAGGAGCGGGAGGCGCTGCTGAAGGAAGGCTTCAGGGAAGAAAATGAGAAGCTGAAGGAGCAGATCAAGAAGCTGGAGAAGGACAAGAAGGAGATGCAGAAGCAGTTGAGGATCCAAACTGTGGCGAATGTCATCAGCGGTGCGGTCAGCCTGTGGAACGTGGGGCGGGGCGTGGTGCCAGTGGCCCTGCGACTGCTGCGCCTGGTGTGATCTTGGCATAACCCCAATAAACTCCTCTGTGGTATCACCAGCTTCGGGTTTCCTTTGGAAGCTAGGGAATGCAGGATGGGGCCGAGCAGCTGCCGCCCTCCTTGCTGAGTCAGCTGGGGGCAGGACGGAGTTGGGGGGGGGGTGTCCACCGACTTTTTTCTACCCATGCGTCCGCTTTCGGTTTCGTTTCCCCACTTGGAGCAGCAATGCAGGAGCTGCTGTGCCTGGTGCAGAACGGGGCCGACGGGGTGCTGAGCCCCAACGCCAGGGCCCTGGAGGTGCTGCGCGGCATCGGGCAGCCCGTGGTGGTGGTGGCCATCGCGGGGCCCTACCGCACCGGCAAGTCCTTCCTCATGAATCGGCCGGCGCAGCGGCTCACCGGTGAGATAACGGGGTTCATGAGGAGGTTAATGGGGCTAATGAGGAGGTTGACATTAACGGCCTCCCGGCCCTGCAGACTATGCCCTGGGCTCCATCGTGCACGCACTGACCAAGGGGATCTGGATGTGGTGCCTGCCACACCCTCACTGGGCTGACACCGCCGTGGTGCTGCTGGACACCGAGGGGCTGTGATGGACCCCAGCAGGGTGGGTACGGGGCTGCGTGGGGTCGCAGGACTCCTGGATTCAGCCCTGATGACTCCCACCCGGGGCACTGGGCAACAGCCGCAACGACGCCTGGATCTTCACGCTGGCGCTGCTGCTCTCCAGCACCCTGGTGTACAACAGCCTCGGCACCATCGACCAGCAGGCGCTGC
The DNA here is from genome assembly GCF_964211835.1 of Anser anser. Taxonomy (NCBI): domain Eukaryota; kingdom Metazoa; phylum Chordata; class Aves; order Anseriformes; family Anatidae; genus Anser; species Anser anser. The sequence continues at coordinate 29,512 of NW_028154090.1, read as the reverse complement.
AGCACCTCGGGTACCGGGGGGTCGGGGCGGGCACAGCGGTATCGGCTCCTGGCAGTGCTGGCGAGCCTGGCGGAGAAGTACGTGGCGGCCACCGCCAGCAGCGGGGTGCTGTGCCTGGAGAGCGCGGTGACAGCGCTGAGCCCACTTCGTGTGCCGCAGGAGCAGGAGGCGCTGCTGAAGGAAGGCTCCAAGGAAGAGGCTGAGGCGCTGTGGGAGCAGATCAAGAAGCTGGAGAAGAAGGAGGAGATCAAGAAGGGGTCGTGGATCCAAAGGGCGCTGGATGGGCTCGGCTCCGTCGCCGACCCCTTCCTACCGGGCCTGTTGTCTGTCGCGTTGGTTGCGGTGTCGGGGGCCCTGATGCTGATATGGCACCTGCTGTGACCGCGGTGCAACCCCAATAAATTCCTCCATTCTGCCTCCAGTTTTGGGTTTCCCGGAAAACGAGGGAATGCGGGAAAGGGCCGGGGAGCTGCCGCCCTCCCTGATGAGTCAGCCGGGGGCAGGACGAGGGGGGGCTGCCGACCTTTATTACCCGTGCTGCTGCTTTTGGTTTCATTTCCGTCCGTGCTCGGAGCAGCAATGCAGGAGCCGCTGTGCCTGGTGGAGAACGGGGCCGACGGGGTGCTGAGCCCCAACCCCGCGGCGCTGGAGGTGCTGCGCGGCATCGGGCAGCCCGTGGTGGTGGTGGCCATTGCGGGGCCCTACCGCACCGGCAAGTCCTTCCTCATGAACCGGCTGGCGCAGCGGCGCACCGGTGAGATAACGCGGGATTAACAATTACCGGGGTTAACAAGGGGGTTAACGGGGGATTTACAGGGTTAACGAGGGGGTTAACGGAGGATTAACGGGGCTGGAGGGTCCCGCTCGCCCTCACACCCCCTCCTGGCTCCACAGGATTTCCCCTGGGCCCCACGGTGCAGCCACAGACCAAGGGGATCTGGATGTGGTGCCTGCCACACCCGTACCGGCCCGACACCACCCTGGTGCTGCTGGACACCGAGGGGCTGGGGGACCCCTACAAGGTGGGTGCGGGGCCGGGGGGGTCGTGGGAACCCCGGATCCGGCCCTGACGACCCCCCCCGGGCACAGGGTGACAGCTGCAACGACGCCTGGATCTTCACGCTGGCGCTGCTGCTCTCCAGCACCCTGGTGTTCAACAGCGTCGGCACCATCGACCATCAGGCGCTGCAGCACCTCGGGTACCGGGGGGTCGGGGCGGGCACAATGGTGTTGGTGCTGTCACGGTGGCATCGCGGTGATGGTGCCGCCGCTCCCCGCAGGGTGGTGACGGCGCTAACGGAGCGCGTGCAGGTGGGCGCAGAGGATGACAGTGACACGGCGGCGGCCAACTTTGTGCGCTTCTTCCCCGGCTTTATCTGGGCCATGCGGGATTTCATGCTGGAGCTTTCGCTGGATGGGCAGAGCATCACCGCGGACGAGTACCTGGAGCACGCGCTGCGCCTGCAGCCCGGTACGGCGGCGGCACCACAGTGTTGGGGCACGGTGACGCCATAGGGCCGCATCCTGACGGCCTCCTCGCGCCGCAGGGAGCAGCCGCGTGGTGCAGGAGCAGAATGAGCTGCGGCACTGCCTGCGCGACTTCTTCCCCGAGCGCAAGTGCTTCGTGTTGCCGCGGCCGGCCGAGGCCGAGGCAATGACGCGGCTGGAGGAGCTCGACGAGGGGCAGCTGCGCCCCGGCTTCCTGCGGCAGGCCGACGCCTTCTGCCGGCACATCTGGGACAAGGCCCCGGTGAAGGCGCTGCCGGGGCGGCAGGCGGTGACGGGCAGCAGTGAGTGGCGGCGGTGCGGGGACGGGCGGCCCCGTTCGGGTGCCATAGGGGGGTGACACCGCCATTGCCTCCTGGCAGTGCTGGCGAGCCTGGCGGAGAAGTACGTGGCGGCCATCGCCAGCAGCGGGGTGCTGTGCCTGGAGAGCACGGTGACGGCGCTGGCGGCGGCCGAGAACACGGCGGCGGTGGCGGCGGCGGTGGCTGAGTATCAGCAGGGCATGGAGCGGGAGCTGAAGCTGCCCACGGCCTCGCAGGAAGCGCTGGGGGACGTGCACCAGCGCTGCGAGCATCGCGCCCTCGCCCTCTTCATGGAGCGTGCCTTCACGCACAACATTCACCAGTACCAGGAACAGCTGAAGGTGGGTCATAGCAGGGTGCGGTGCGGTGCGCGGCATCCTCCTGCGCACTGAGCCATGCGTCACCCCGGCAGCAAGATCTGGAGGCGGCCAAGGAGGAGTTCTGCCGGCGCAACGAGGCGGCCTCGGCGGAGCGGTGCCGCGCGGTGCTGCGGGAGCTGTGGCAGGACGTGGAGCAGTGCCTGGACCGCGGGGAGTACGCTGTGCTGGGGGGCTCGCGCCGCTTCCAGGAGCGCCTGCGGGAGCTGATGGAGGAGTACGACCGGCGGCCCGGCAAGGGGGTGAAGGTGAGCGCGGTTCCGGTGCCATATGCGTGGTGCCCGTGCTGGTGGCGCTAGCACCCTGACGGCTGCGCCCACCAGGCGGCGGCGGTGCTGGAGGAGTTCCTGCGGGTCCGCGAGGTGCTGGCGCGGGCGCTGTGCGCGGCCGACCAGCAGCTGTCAGAGTGCGAGAGGGAGCGGGTGGCTAGCGAGGCCGTGGCGGCGGCGGCCGTGGCAGCGGCAAGGGAGGCTGAGGAGGCGGCCGAGGCACGGCTGGAGGAGCAGCAGCGTAGCTTCGAGAAGCACAAGCAGGATCTGGAGGAGCGGATGCAGCGCGAGCAGCAGGCGATGCTAGAAGAGCAGCAGCGCATCATCGCCCACAAGCAGAAGGTAGAGGCGGGGGCACTGTGGTGGCAGCGGTGCTGGGGGCCACTGAGGTGGTGCTGAGCCCCCTCCGTGTGCCACAGGAGCAGGAGGCGCTGCTGAAGGAAGGCTTCAAGGAAGAGGCTGAGAAGCTGAAGGAGCAGATCAAGAAGCTGCAGGAGGAGAAGGAGGGGATCGTGCAGGGATCGTGGATCCAAAACCCGCTGCATCTTTTCAGCACTGTCATCGGCCTCTGGGGCCTGTGGCGGGCCGTGGTGCCAGTGGTCCTGCGGCTGCTGCGCCTGGTGTGACCTTGGTGCAACCCCAATAAATTTCTCTGTGGTGCCAACAGCTTCGGGTTTCCTGGAAAGTGAGGGAATGCGGAAAAGGGCCGAGGAGCTGCTGCCCTCCCTGCTGAGTCAGCCTGGGGCAGGATGGGTGGGCGGGGTGGCGGGGGGGGGGCAACTTCTTTCTGCCCATACGGCCGCTTTTGGTTTCATTTGTGCGCTCGGAGGCGCCATGAAGGAGCCGCTGTGCCTGGTGCAGAACGGGGCCGACGGGGTGCTGAGCCCCAACCCCGCGGCGCTGGAGGTGCTGCGCGGCATCGGGCAGCCCGTGGTGGTGGTGGCCATCGCGGGGCCCTACCGCACCGGCAAGTCCTTCCTCATGAACCGGCTGGAGCAGCGGAGCACCAGTGAGATAACCGGGTTCATGAGGAGGGTAATGGGGCTAATGAGGAGGTTGACATTAACGGCCTCCCGGCCCTTCAGACTATGCCCTGGGCTCCATGTGCATGCACTGACTAAGGGGATCTGGATGTGGTGCCTGCCACACCCGTACCGGCCCGACACCACCCTGGTGCTGCTGGACACCGAGGGGCTGGAGGACCCCAACAAGGTGGGTGCGGGGCGGGGGGGGTCGTGGGACCCTCGGATCCGGCCCTGACGACTCCCCCCGGCTGCAGGGCGACAGCCGCAACGACGCCTGGATCTTCACGCTGGCGCTGCTGCTCTCCAGCACCCTGGTGTACAACAGCCTCGGCACCATCGACCATCAGGCGCTGCAGCACCTCGGGTACCGGGGGGTCGGGGCGGGCACAGTGGTGTTGGTGCTGTCACGGTGGCATCGCGGTGATGGTGCCGCCGCTCCCCGCAGGGTGGTGACGGCGCTGACGGAGCGCGTGCGGGTGTGGGCGGGGGATAGCAGGGACGCGGCGGCGGCCGACTTCGTGCGTTTCTTCCCCAGCTTCGTCTGGGCCGTGCGGGATTTCGTGCTGGAGCTGTCGCAGGACGGGCGGCGCATCACCGCGGACGAGTACCTGGAGCAAGCGCTGCGCCTGCAGCCCGGTACGGCAGCGGCACCGCGGTGTTGCATCAGGGTGAGACACGGCAAGAGATATAGGGAGCGGGTGGCCAGCGAGGCGGTGGCAGCAGTGGCGGTGGCAGCGGTGGTTGAGGCCGCGAAGGCCTTTGATGGTGGCACGAGGAGCAGTGGCGCAGCTTCGAGGAGCACCAGCGGCAGCTGGAGGAGCGGCTGTGGCGCGAGCAGCGGGCGGTGCTGGAGCTGGCGGGACTCATAGAGAGCGCTTTAAACTAGGTAAGAAGGGGGACAGGGCTCAAACAAGGCTTGTTGGAGCTGTGCCGGGGGAAACAATGGCTAGGCCGGGGAAGAAGGCGATGGCCCAGCTGAAGTGCATCTACACTAATGCACGCAGCATGGGTAACAAACAGGAGGAGCTGGAAGCCACTGTGCAGCAGGCAGGCTACGACTTGGTTGCCATCACGGAGACGTGGTGGGACCGCTCCCACGACTGGAGTGCTGCAATGCCTGGCTATCGGCTCTTCAGGAGGGACAGGCAGCACAGAGAGGGTGGTGGCGTGGCTCTCTACATCAGAGAATCTTTTGATGTTGTGGAACTCCAGGCTGGGAATGATAAGGTTGAATCCCTGTGGGTTAGGATCCGTGGGAAGGCCGGCAAGGCTAGCATCCTGGTCGGGGTCTGTTATAGACCGCCGAACCAGGATGAGGAGACGGATGAGGAGTTTTATAGGCAACTGACAGAAGTTGCAAAATCGTCGGCGCTTGTCCTCGTGGGGGACTTCAACTTCCCGGACATATCCTGGAAACACAACACGGCACAGAGAAAGCAGTCTAGGAGGTTTCTGGAGAGCGTGGGAGATAGCTTCCTGACACAGCTGGTCAGCGAACCTACCAGGGGTGGTGCCCCGCTAGACCTTCTCTTCACAAACAGAGAAGGACTGGTGGGAGATGTGGTGGTCGGAAACTGTCTGGGGCAGAGTGACCACGAAATGGTAGAGTTCTCTATTCTTGGCGAGGCCAGGAAGGGGACCAGTAAAACTGCTGTATTGGGCTTCCGGAGGGCTGACTTTGAGCTGCTCAGGACGCTGGTTGGCCGAGTCCCTTGGGAGGCGGTTTTGAAGGGCAGAGGAGTCCAGGAAGGCTGGGCGCTCCTCAAGAAGGAAATCATGATGGCACAGGAGCGGTCCGTCCCCACGTGTCCAAAGACGAGCCGGCGTGGAAGAAGACTGGCCTGGCTCAACAGAGAGTTGCGGCTTGTGCTTAGCAGAAAAAAGAGGGTTTATAATCTTTGGAAAAAAGGGCGGGCCACTGAGGAGGACTACAAGGATGTAGCGAGGTTGTGCAGGGAGAAAATTAGAAAGGCCAAAGCTCATCTGGAGCTCAACCTGGCTACTGCCGTTAAAGACAACAAAAAATCCTTTTACAAATACATCAACGCGAAACGGAGGACTAAGGAGAATCTCCATCCTTTACTGGATGCGAGGGGAAACCTAGTTACTAAGGATGAGGAAAAGGCTGAGGTGCTTAATGCCGCCTTTGCCTCAGTCTTTAGCGGCAATACCGGTTGTTCTCTGGATACCCAGTGCCCTGAGCTGGTGGAAGGGGATGGGGAGCAGGATGTGGCCTTCGCTATCCATGAGGAAAGGGTTGGCGACCTGCTACGGAGCTTGGATGTGCGCAAGTCGATGGGGCCGGATGGGATGCACCCGAGGGTACTGAAAGAACTGGCGGAGGAGCTGGCCGAGCCGCTTACCATCATTTATCGGCAGTCCTGGCTATCGGGGGAGGTCCCAGTTGACTGGCGGCTAGCCAATGTGACGCCCATCTATAAGAAGGGCCGCAGGGCAGACCCGGGGAACTATAGGCCTGTCAGTTTGACCTCAGTGCCAGGGAAGCTCATGGAGCAGATTATCTTGAGGGTCATCACGCGGCACTTGCAGGGCAAGCAGGCGATCAGGCCCAGTCAGCATGGGTTTATGAAAGGCAGGTCCTGCTTGACGAACCTGATCTCCTTCTATGACCAAGTGACGCGCTTGGTGGATGAGGGGAAGGCTGTGGATGTGATCTACCTTGACTTCAGTAAGGCTTTTGACACCGTTCCCCACAACATTCTCCTCAAGAAACTGGCTGCTCGGGGCTTGGACTGGCATACACTTCGCTGGGTTAGAAACTGGCTGGATGGCCGGGCCCAAAGAGTTGTGGTGAATGGAGTCAAATCTGGTTGGAGGCCGGTCACTAGTGGAGTCCCCCAGGGCTCGGTACTGGGGCCGGTCCTCTTTAATATCTTTATCAATGATCTGGATGAGGGCGTCCAGTGCACCCTCAGTAAGTTTGCAGATGACACCAAGCTAAGTGCGTGTGTCGATCTGCTCGAGGGCAGGAAGGCTCTGCAGGAGGATCTGGGTAGGCTGGAGCGATGGGCTGAGGTCAACTGCATGAAGTTCAACAAGGCCAAGTGCCGGGTCCTGCACCTGGGGCGCAACAACCCCAAGCAGCGCTACAGGCTGGGAGATGAGTGGTTGGAAAGCTGCCTGGCCGAGAGGGACCTGGGAGTATTGGTGGATAGTCGGCTGAATATGAGCCAGCAGTGTGCTCAGGTGGCCAAGAAGGCCAACAGCATCCTGGCCTGTATAAGAAGCAGTGTGGCCAGCAGAGCTAGGGAAGTGATTGTGCCCCTGTACTCGGCTCTGGTGAGGCCGCACCTTGAGTACTGTGTTCAGTTTTGGGCCCCTTGCTACAGGAAGGACATGGACGTGCTCGAGCGAGTCCAGAGAAGGGCGACCAAGCTGGTGAGGGGTCTGGAGAACAAGTCTTACGAGGAGCGGCTGAGGGAGCTGGGCTTGTTCAGCCTGGAGAAGAGGAGGCTCAGGGGCGACCTTATCGCTCTCCACAGGTACCTTAAAGGAGGCTGTAGAGAGGTGGGGGTTGGTCTATTCTCCCACGTGCCTGGTGACAGGACGAGGGGGAATGGGCGAAAGTTGCGACAGGGGAGTTTTAGGTTGGATGTTAGGAAGTACTTCTTTACCGCAAGGGTTATTAAGCATTGGAACGGGCTGCCCAGGGAGGTGGTGGAGTCACCATCCCTGGAGGTCTTTAAAAGACGTTTAGATGTAGAGCTTAGCGATATGGTTTAGTGGAGTACTTAGTGTTAGGTCGGAGGTTGGACTCAATGATCTTGAGGTCTCTTCCAACCTAGAAATCTGTGATACTGTGAGCAGGAGCGTGTCATCGAGCACATGCTGCAGGCAGGCAATGGGGGCACCGTGGTGGTGGCGGTGCCGGGGGCTGTTGCAGTGGTGCTGAGCCTCCTCCGTGTGCCACAGGAGCAGCGGGCGCTGCTGCAAGAAGGCTTCAAGCAAGAGGCTGAGGCTCTGCGGAAGCAGATCGAGAAGCTGCAGGAGGAGAAGGAGGAGATGAAGAAGCCGTCGTGGTGCAGAAGGGCGCTGGACGGGCTCGGCATCGTCGCCGACATCTTCCTGCCGGGCCTGGAGCGGGTTGCAGTGTCGGGGGCCCTGATGCTGATACAGCGCGTGTTGTGACCGCGGTGCAACCCCAATAAATTCCTCCATTCTGCCTCCAGTTTTGCGTTTCCCGGAAAACGAGGGAATGCGGGAAAGGGCCGGGGAGCTGCCGCCCTCCCTGATGAGTCAGCCGGGGGCAGGATGAGGGGGGGCTGCCGACCTTTATTACCCGTGCTGCTGCTTTTGGTTTCATTTCCGTCCGTGCTCGGAGCAGCAATGCAGGAGCCGCTGTGCCTGGTGCAGAACGGGGCCGACGGGGTGCTGAGCCCCAACCCCGCGGCGCTGGAGGTGCTGCGCGCCATCGGGCAGCCCGTGGTGGTGGTGGCCATCGCGGGGCCCTACCGCACCGGCAAGTCCTTCCTCATGAACCGGCTGGCGCAGCGGCGCACCGGTGAGACAACAGGAGATTTAACGGGGTTAACGGGGGATTTACAGGGTTAACGAGGGGGTTAACAGAGGATTAACGGGGCTGGAGGGTCCCGCTCGCCCTCACGCCACCTCCTGGCCCCACAGGATTTCCCCTGGGCCACACGGTGCAGCCACAGACCAAGGGGATCTGGATGTGGTGCCTGCCACACCCACGCTGGCCCGACACCACCCTGGTGCTGCTGGACACCGAGGGGCTGGGGGACCCCAACAAGGTGAGTGCGGGGCTGGGGGGGTCGCGGGACCCTCGGATCCGGCCCTGACGACTCCCCCCGGCTGCAGGGCGACAGCCGCAACGACGCCTGGATCTTCACGCTGGCGCTGCTGCTCTCCAGCACCCTGGTGTACAACAGCGTTGGCACCATCGACCAGCCGGCGCTGCAGCACCTCGGGTACCGGGGGGTCGGGGTGGGCACAATGGTGTTGGTGCTGTCACCGTGGCATCGCGGTGATGGTGCCACCGCTCCCCGCAGGGTGGTGACGGCGCTGACGGAGCACGTGCAGGTGCGGGCGGGGGATAGCAGGGACGCGGCGGCCGCTGACTTCGTGCGCTTCTTCCCCGGCTTCGTCTGGGCCGTGCGGGATTTCGTGCTGGAGCTGTCGCAGGACGGGCGGCGCATCACAGCGGACGAGTACCTGGAGCAAGCGCTGCGCCTGCAGCCCGGTACGGCGGCGGCACCACGGCGTTCGGGCACGGTGACGCCATAGGGCCGCATCCTGACGGACTCCTCGCACCGCAGGGAGCAGCCGCGTGGTGCAGGAGCAGAATGAGCTGCGGTGCTGCCTGCGCGACTTCTTCCCCGAGCGCAAGTGCTTTGTGCTACCACCGCCGGCCGAGGTTGAGGCGATGACGCGGCTGGAGGAGCTCGACGAGGGGCAGCTGCGCCCCGGCTTCCTGCGGCAGGCCGACGCCTTCTGCCGGCACATCTGGGACAAGGCCCCGGTGAAGGCGCTGCCGGGGCGGCAGGCGGTGACGGGCAGCAGTGAGTGGCGGCGGTGCGGGGACGGGCGGCCCCGTTCAGGTGCCGTAGGGGGGTGACACCGCCATTGCCTCCTGGCAGTGCTGGCGAGCCTGGCGGAGAAGTACGTGGCGGCCATCGCCAGCAGCGGGGTGCTGTGCCTGGAGAGCACGGTGACGGCGCTGGCGGCGGCCGAGAACACGGCAGCGGTGGCGGCGGCGGTGGCTGAGTACAAGCAGGGCATGGAGCGGGAGCTGAAGCTGCCCACGGCCTCGCAGGAAGCGCTGGGGGACGTGCACCGGCGCTGCGAACGCCGCGCCCTCACCCTCTTCATGGCGCGCGTCTTTGCTGACAAGGAGCAACGCTACCAGGGCCAGCTGATGGTGAGTCCCGGCATGGCGCGGTGCGGCAAAGCGCGCGGCGTCCTCCTGCGCACTGAGCCACGCGTCACCCCGGCAGCAAGAGCTGGAGGCGGCCAAGGAGGAGTTCTGCCGGCGCAACGAGGCGGCCTCGGCGGAGCGGTGCCGCGCGGTGCTGCGGGAGCTGTGGCAGGACGTGGAGCAGCGCCTGGACCGCGGGGAGTACGCCGTGCCGGGGGGCTCGCGCCGCTTCCAGGAGCGCCTGCGGGAGCTGATGGAGGAGTACGACCGGCGGCCCGGCAAGGGGGTGAAGGTGAGCGCGGTTCCGGTGCCATATGCGCGGTGCCCGTGCTGGTGGCGCTAGCACCCTGACGGCTGCGCCCACCAGGCGGCGGCGGTGCTGGAGGAGTTCCTGCGGGAGCGCGAGGTGCTGGCGCGGGCGCTGTGCGCGGCCGACCAGCAGCTGTCGGAGCGCGAGAGGGAGCGGGTGGCCAGCGAGGCGGTGGCGGCAGCGGCGACGGCAGCGGCAAAGGAGGCTGAGGAGGCGGCCGAGGCACGGCTGGAGGAGCAGCAACACACCTTCGAGGAGCACAAGCGGCAGCTGGAGGAGTGGCTGCGGCAGGAGCAGCGGGTGATGCTGGAGGAGCAGGAGCGCGTCATCGAGCACAAGCTGCAGGCAGGCAATGGGGGCACCGTGGTGGTGGCAGTGCCGGGGGCTGTTGCAGTGGTGCTGAGCCCCCTCCGTGTGCCACAGGAGCAGCGGGCGCTGCTGCAAGAAGGCTTCAAGCAAGAGGCTGAGAAGCTGTGGAAGCAGATCAAGAAGCTGCAGGAGGAGAAGGAGGAGATGAAGAAGCCGTCGTGGCGCCAAAAGGCGCTGGACGGGTTCTTGCATGTCGCCGAGATTTCCCTGCCGAGTCTTCTATCTTACGGAGTGCCGTGGCTCCTGCGGAAGTTACGGCGCATATAACCTTGGCACAACCCCAATAAATTTCTCTGTGCTGCCACCGGCTTTGGTTTTCCTGGGAAGTGAGGGAACGTGGGAATGGGCCAAACAGCTGCTGAACTTGCCAGTGAGGCAGCTAGGGGCAGGACAAGGTGGGGCCGCTGACTTTTTTCTACCTGTGCCGTCGCTTTCGGTTTCGTTTTTTTGCTTGGAGCCGCCGTTGAGACACCAGTGAGCCTGGTATGGAACGGGGCCGACGGGGTGCTGAGCCCCAACGCCAGGGCCCTGGAGGTGCTGCGCGGCATCGGGCAGCCCGTGGTGGTGGTGGCCATCGCGGGGCCCTACCGCACCGGCAAGTCCTTCCTCATGAACCGGCTGGCGCAGCGGCGCACCGGTGAGATAACCGGGTTCATGAGGAGGTTAATGGGGCTAATGAGGAGGTTAATGACGTTAACGGCCTCCCGGCCCTGCAGACTATGCCCTGGGCTCCATGTTGCACACGCTGACCAAGGGGATCTGGATGTGGTGCCTGCCACACCCTCACTGGGCTGACACCGCTGTGGTGCTGCTGGACACCGAGGGGCTGGGGGACCCCAACAAGGTGGGTGCGGGGCCAGGAGGGGCGGTGGGATCCCCGGATCCAGCCCTGATGACCCCGCGCCCAGACGCAGGGCGACAGCCGCAACGACGCCTGGATCTTCACGCTGGCGCTGCTGCTCTCCAGCACCCTGGTGTACAACAGCCTCGGCACCATCGACCAGCCGGCGCTGCAGCACCTCGGGTACCGGGGGGTCGGGGCGGGCACAGCGGTATCGGCTCCTGGCAGTGCTGGCGAGCCTGGCGGAGCAGTACGTGGCGGCCACCGCCAGCAGCGGGGTGCTGTGCCTGGAGAGCGCGGTGACGGCGCTGAGCCCACTTCGTGTGCCGCAGGAGCAGGAGGCGCTGCTGAAGGAAGGCTTCCAGCGCGAGGCTGAGGCGCTGCGGGAGCAGATCAAGAAGCTGGAGAAGGAGAAGGAGGAGATCAAGAAGGGGTCGTGGATCCAAAGGGCGCTGGATGGGCTCGGCTCCGTCGCCGACCCCTTCCTGCCGGGCCTGTTGTCTGTCGCGTTGGTCGCGTTGTCGGGGGCCCTGATGCTGATACGGCGCCTGGTGCGACCACAGTGCAACCCCAATAAATTCCTCCATTCTGCCTCCAGTTTTCGGTTTCCCAGAAGACGAGGGAATGCGGGAAAGGGCCGGGGAGCTGCCGCCCTCCCTGATGAGTCAGCCGGGGGCAGGACGAGGGGGGGCTGCTGACCTTTATTACCCGTGCTGCTGCTTTTGGTTTCATTTCCGTCTGTGCTCGGAGCAGCAATGCAGGAGCCGCTGTGCCTGGTGGAGAATGGGGCCGACGGGGTGCTGAGCGCCAACCCCGCGGCGCTGGAGGTGCTGCGCGCCATCGGGCAGCCCGTGGTGGTGGTGGCCATCGCGGGGCCCTACCGCACCGGCAAGTCCTTCCTCATGAACCGGCTGGCACAGCGGCGCACCGGTGAGATAACAGGAGATTTAACGGGGTTAACGGGGGATTTACAGGGTTAACGAGGGGGTTAACGGAGGATTAACGGGGCTGGAGGGTCCCGCTCGCCCTCACACCCCCTCCTGGCCCCGCAGGCTTCGCTCTGGGCCCCACGGTGCAGGCGCAGACCAAGGGGATCTGGATGTGGTGCCTGCCACACCCACGCTGGCCCGACACCACCCTGGTGCTGCTGGACACCGAGGGGCTGGGGGACCCCAACAAGGTGGGTGCGGGGCCGGGGGGGTCGCGGGACCCTCGGATCCGGCCCTGACGACTCCCCCCGGCTGCAGGGCGACAGCCGCAACGACGCCTGGATCTTCACGCTGGCGCTGCTGCTCTCCAGCACCCTGGTGTACAACAGCCTCGGCACCATCGACCAGCAGGCGCTGGAGAACCTCGAGTATCCAGTGCTGGCACAGGGGCGAGCGGCGTTTTGGGGGGATTCGGGGGGGGTTAAGGGAAGTTCGGGGGGGTTGGGGGGGCTTAATGGGATTTGGGGCTTATGGGTTAACAGGGGAGCCGGGTTTGGGGAATGTTGTGGGGTTTGGGGTGAAGTTGTGGGGTTTGGGGGATGTTGTGGGTTTACGGGGATGTTGTAGGGTTTGGGGTGGCGTTGTGGGGTTTAGGGGGATGTGAGTTTTAAGGTGACGTTTTGGGGTTGGGGGTGATTTCGGATATTGGGGGGGGGTTGGAGGTTAAAGGTTGAAAGGGGCAATGCAGGATTTAGGGTGAAGTCGTGGGGTTTAGGGAGCGTACGGGATTTAGGGGACAGTGTAAGATTTAGGGTGAAGTTGTGGGGCTTAGGGGGGTGTTTTGGGGTGGGGGAATGTCAGATTTTGGGGGATTTGGGCTTTAAGGTTTAACAGGGCAATGTAGGATTTAGGCTGCAGTTTGGGGATCTGGGGGGGATGCAGGATTTAGGGGGCAATGCGAGATTTAGGGTGCAGTTGTGGGGTTTAAGGTGATAAGGGATTGGGGGGATACAGGTTTTGGGGTGAAGCTGTGGGACTTAGAAGGGACGAGGGATTTAGGCTGAGGCCACAGGATCTGGGCAGGGACAGGACTTGGGCTGAAAGTGTGGGGTTTAAGGGGATCTGGGGCTTAAATTTTAACGGGGGGATGTGGGATTTTTGGGGACGTCAGATTTGGGGGAACACAGGACTTGGGGGGTGATGAGGATTCAGGGTGAAGCTGTGGGATTTGGCGGAGCCGCGGGATTTGTGGGGAAACTGGGGTTTGGGTGGGTACACGTGGGGCCTGGGGGGGACACGGGGTGTTTGGGGCCCAGCTGTGGGGTTTGGGGCAGGAGGGCTGGATGATCTGGGGGGCGAGGCCGGGCTTGGGGTCCCCGTCGATGTCCGTTGGGTTCCTCACCGGGCACCAGGCTGGTGTCAGAGCTGACGGCCTTCATCCGGACGCGGGCCAGCGACAGGGAGCGGGCGGGTGAGGCAGAGGACAGCGAGTTCGTGCGCTTCTTCCCCGACTTCGTCTGGGCCGTGCGCGACTTCACGCTGGAGCTGCAGGCGGACGGGCGCTCCATCACCGAGGACGAGTACCTGGAGCGGGCGCTGGCCCTGAAGCAGGGTGAGCTAGCGAGCGAGGACGCGGCACGGACGCGGCGGTGACGGCGCGGTGGTAACGGGGCTCACGGTGCCCCCCGTTTTCCCCGTGCAGGCTACGGGCGGCAGGCGGTGGAGTACAACACCACGCGGCAGTGCATCCGCAACTACTTCCCCACGCGCAAGTGCTTCGTCTTCCCGCCACCGGTGGGCGCGGAGCAGCAGGGCCGGCCCGAGGAGCTGCCCGAGGCGGCGCTACAGCGCAGCTTCCTGGTGCAGGTGGAGCGCTTCTGCCAGCACGTGCTGGCCTCCTCCAGGCCCAAGCAGCTGCAGGACGGCGCGGAGCTCAACGGCCGCAGTGAGTGGGGGCGCGGCGGCGGGGGGAACGAGGGCTTGGCGGCGGTGGTGTGGCCTCACCGTGCCTCTCTGCACCGCTCCCCGCAGCGTTCAGCACGGTGGTGCAGAGCTACCTGGAGACCATCACTAGCGGGCGCGTGCCCTGCCTGGAGGGGACGACGGCGGCGGTGGCGGCGAGCGAGAACGAGGTGGCGGTGGCGGAGGCGCTGGCCGAGTACCGCAATGGCATGCAGGGGGTGGTGCTGCCGGCTGAGCAGCACGAGCTGTCGGAGGAACACAACCGGTGGCTGCAGCAGGCGCTGGCGGTCTTCCACCACCGCGCCTTCCGCGACCGCGACCAGCAGTACCAGCTCAAGCTGATGGTGCGTGGCAGCGCCCCGCGGTCCCTCGCCGGGCGTTCCCGGCCCCGTCGGCCCTGCCGCGGCGCTGACGCCGTCCCGGTGCCCGCAGGAGGAGCTCCACGCCAAGTACGGGTCGCTGCTGCAGCAGAACGAGGAGGCGTCGCGCACGCGCTGCCAAGAGCTGCTGGCCGAGCTGGCCCAGCCCCTCGACATCAACCTGGCCCAGGGCACCTACGCCCAGCCCCGCGGCTACCGCGCTTACCAGGCCGACCGGCAGCGCCTGGTGGACGCCTACCGGGAAGCCCCGAGGAAGGGCATCAAGGTGAGAACGGCGCTGCGGGGCTCAGGGAGGGGGGCTCAGGGCTGTTCCCTCACCCCCCTGGGGCCCTGCAGGCCGAGGAGATGCTGGACAAGTTCCTGGAGGGGCGCAAGGCGGAGGCCGAGGCGGTGCTGAAGGCGGACAACGCGCTGACCGAGGTCGAGAAGCATCTGGCAGGTGAGTGCCGTGGCCCCGCTGCATCCCTGCGGCCCCTGGGGCTGACTCACAGCCTCCCCTCATATCCCTGTCCCCCTCCAAGACCAAATGCAGCAGGCGGAGCTGCTGGGGCAGGCGCAGAAGGCAGCGGAGGAGCGCAACAAGCAGCTGGAGTTGCTGCTGGCCGACCAGGAGCGCAGTTACCAGGAGAGCCTGAAGATGCTGGAGGCCAAGCTTAAGGCGGAGGCACTGAACACGCAGGAGGACATCAAGCGGGCCATGGAGGCCAAGCTGCAGGAGCAGGAGCGGCTGCTGAAGCAGGGCTTCAGCGAGCGGGCCAAGCTGCTGGAGGACGAGGTGGCCAGCCTGCGGCAGTCGCTCAAAACCCAAGACATAGTGGGACACATCTGCAAGACCCTGCAGGTGGCCCTGCACGCCGCGTGCCAGGTGGCCACCCTGCTCAACAACAAGTCCCTCGAGTAGGCGGCGTGCCGGGGTGCCGCCGCCGCCGCCGTGGGGCAGCGACGCTCGTGCCGCGTGCGTGGCCGCGGCAGCCGCCGTTCCCGTGCCAAATAAAGCAGCTTTCATACAGCTCCTCTGCCCATGCTTCACCCTCTGCCCGGGGGGGGGGGGGCGTCCGGAGGGCTCCGCCGGCGCCTTCCGCTCCTCTCCTTCCTTCCCGGCGCCACCGCGGCCTCGCCCTGTGCCGGAAACGCCGGGGAGGAGTCCCCTGCCCGCCCCCACCCCGGTTCCGGGAGGTGCCGCCAACACCCCAGAGCGCCCCCCGGCCGCTCCACGCCCCGTCCCGGGATACTCCCCGCCCCCCCGGCCGCTCCCCGTCCCCCCGGGCCGCTCCCCGCCCCCCCGGCGGTGACCTCCCGGCTGCCACCGGAGGGGAGCCCGCCCGGTGCTGCCCCAGCCAGCGGTGACGTCGCGCCCGCGGCGCGCCCCCACGTGGCGGCGGCGCGCCATTACCTGGAGGGGGGGGGGGGGGGAAGCGGAGCCCCGCCCCCTCGGCGCGCCTATTGGCCGGGCGAAATCTCGCGGAGGGGGATTGGCGGGGAAGGTGTCGCGAGACTCGGGCCCTGCGCCTTGCCCCGGGCGGCCCCGCGCTCCCTCCTCTTCCTGCCCCGCCGCGCGCGCACGGAGCAGCGAGGTCGGGACCGGGACCGGGACCGGGACCGGGACCGGGACCGGGGGGGGGGGGGGGGAACCGGGGCTGGGGGGCGGGGAGCGGGACCGGCACCGGGGGGCGGGCTCGGGGCCGGGGCCGGGCTCGGGACCTGAGGGGCCGCGGAGGGCACGGGGGGGGGGGCTCCCGGTTCGGGTCCCGGTCCCGGCGGGGCTGACCCCGGCCCCCCACCCCCTCAATGTCCCGGTAGATGCCCGGGGTGACGGTGAAGGACGTGAACCAGCAGGAGTTCGTGCGGGCCCTGGCGGCTTTCCTCAAGAAGTGAGTGCGGGGGGGACGGGGGGGGGGGCACCGGCGGGTACCGGAGAGCCCCCGGTAACGGCGCCGCCCGCAGGTCGGGGAAGCTGAAGGTGCCCGAGTGGGTGGACACGGTGAAGCTGGCCAAGCACAAGGAGCTGGCGCCCTATGACGAGAACTGGTTCTACACGCGGGCCGGTGAGTGCCAGAACGGAGGGGGGGGGTTGCCCCAAAACGGGAGATTTTTTTTCCCCAGAGCGGGAGCTTTTTGCCCAAAACAGAGGATTTTCTCCCCAAGAACGGGAGGAATTTTCCCCCCAGACTATGAGGATTTCCCTCACAAAACAACGGAAGCTTTTATCTGCAAAGCCAGGAGCTTTTTGCACAAAATAGCGGATTTTTCCCCAAACCGGGAGCTTTTTCTTCAAGAACGGGAGGGTTTTCCCCCAAAACAGGAGCCTCCCCCAAAAAACGGGAGGATTTCCCCCAAAACCAGAAGCTTTCTCCCCAAAACCAGGAGCTTTTTGACTAAAACAGGATTTTCCCTTAAAACCAGGAGCCTTAATCCCCCACAAGGCCAGGAAGTTTTTCCCTAAAAGAGGAGATTTTCCCCTGAAAAATAGGAGCCTTTCACCCCCTAAGACCGGGAGCCTTTTTCCCCAAAACAGAAGATTTCCCCCCAAAACAGGAAGCTTTTCTCCCCAAAAGCAAGAACTTTTTGTCTAAAACAGAGGATTTTCCCCCAAAACTGGGAGCCTTGTCCCTCCAAAGCCAGGAATTTTTCCCCTAAAACAGAAAACTTTCCCCCAAGAATGGAAGCCTTCCCCCCCACCCCCAAAACTGGAAGCTTTTCTCCCCTAAAAAGGGAGCTTTTTGCCTAAAACAGAGGATTTTCCCCCAAAACCGGGAGCCTTGTCCCTCAAAACCAGGATTTCTTTTTCCCCAAAACAGAAGATTTTCCCCCAAGAACAGGAGCTATTTCCCCCCAAAACCGGGAGCCCTTTTCCCCAAAAACTGGAAGCTTTTCTCCCCCGAACCAGGAACTTTTTGCCTAAAATAAAGGATTTTCCCCCCAAAACCGGGAGCCTTATCCCCCACACAGCCAGGGCTTCTTTCCCCAAAACAGAAGGTTTTCCCCCAAAACCAGGAGCCTTTCACCCCCCTTAGAACCGGAAGCATTTTCTCTAAAACAGAGGATTTTCCCCCAAAAATGAGAACCTCGTCCCCCACAAAGCCTGGATTTTTTTCCCCAAACCAGAAGATTTTCCCCCAAGAATGGGAGCCTTGTCCCACCCCCAAAAAACGTGAGCTTCTTTCCCTAAAACAGAAGATATTTCCCCCAAAACAGCAACTTTTCCCCCCAGAACCCTTGAGCTGCCCCCCAGAACCCCCAACCCTTCACCCCACAGCCCTTTTTTCTCCAAACCTCACGCTTTTCCCCCCAAAAAAACCTCCCCCCCCCCCGCAGCCTCCACCGCCCGGCACCTGTACCTGCGCGGCGGCGCCGGCGTGGGCTCCATGACCAAGATCTACGGCGGGCGGCAGCGCAACGGCGTCATGCCCAGCCACTTCAGCCGCGGCTCCAAGAGCGTCGCCCGCCGCGTGCTGCAGGCGCTCGAGGGGCTCAAGATGGTGGAGAAGGACCAGGACGGGTGAGCGGCCCCGTTTTGGGGCAAATCGTTCCGTTTTCATCGCTTTCTTGCACCGTTTCCGTTCTCTTCTCAACGCTCTTTTGGTTTTTCATCCAGCGGGCGAAAGCTGACGCCGCAGGGGCAGCGGGATCTGGACAGGATCGCTGGGCAGGTGCGTGCCCCGTTTTGGGGCGATTTAAGGGGTTTTTGGTGTTGTTTTTTTTTTTTAAGGGTGATTTTCACGCTGACGGGGGTCTCTCTGCCTTCCCCAGGTGGCGGCCGCCAGCAAGAAGCACTAGGGGCGACGCTGCGGAATAAAACCGGCTTCGTTAACGCGGGGTGCGGAGTGCTCCTTCCGAACGCTGGGGCGGACGGGGGAAACGGGGCGGTTTGGGGGTCGGGGGCGGTTTTCTGGGGGGAAAAATGAGGATTTCTGTCCAAAAAACGGTGCTGAGGGGGAAAAGTGAGGAATCGTCCCCTGGGTTTGGGGCACGGAGCTGCACCAACGGTGCCTGGCCTCACTGTGCAGCCCCACAACCATTACCAATCCCTACAGCCCCGATTTATCGGTATTTTTATTTAAAAATTAAGGGAAAAAACACCCAAATCGGCTCTGACCGCGTCTGTCTCGCTGTCACGCCGCTGCCTGGCCTCACCAGACTCTAAAAACTGCTTTTTTTTGGAGGAAAAAGCAGGAGAAATGCCCTTTGGTCCCCCAAAATTACCATTTTTTAGTTCTAACCAGAGGGCTTGGGGGGAGAAAGCGTGTGGCTGGGAGGGAGCAGGGGCTCAGCCCTTGGAGAAACGGGGCGAAAATGGGCGTTTTCGGTGCAAATTCCTCAGTGAGTTGGAAGAATCCTGAAAGAGGCATGAAAATGGCAGCGTTTGCAGCGATTTATAGATTTTCTTTTGCAACAAAACAAAGCAAGAATGACAGCGGAGATGGGGCTGAAAGGGAGAAGCAGCTGTTGTGTCAGCTGCGCTGATTTGGGGAATTTTTTATTTTTTTTAAAAAAAAGGCTTTTTTCCTTCTTGGGAAGGGGGGGAGTGGGTATTTTTAGGTATTTTTAGGCTCGTTTTTCTTTTAACCAGCGTGGTTCTTGTGGCCTTCCAACAACCGCCCCTCCTGCGTGGCGATGCCAGAGTGGGCAGGCGAGAAGAAGAAGGGGGGGGGGAAATGTTAATTTTTTTTTTGCTTGAAGATGTCAAATTGGAAGATTTTAACCCAGCCGGGCAGGAGGAGCCTCTCAGAGACCCCTCAGAATGTGGGAAAGGATGGGGGGAAGGGGCCCCCTGCCTTGGGGTATTTTTTCTTCTCATACTGGGGGACTTTAACGGGAATTTAACGGGATTTTAATGGGAATATAACAGGAATTTAATGGGGCTCAGCACAGCCTCAGGAGACTGGGGGCTGCAGCAGCCCCTTACCCCCGAATACACCACAAAATTCCTCCCAAATCGACTTCAGGGCGCATTTTGGTTCCCCCCCCCCCCATCTCTACAGAGGGGTTCTGGGTCAAAAAAAACCTTTTTTCTCCAAATTTTACCTCAGAAAAAGCCCCTCGGCGACCCGCCTGGGCTCAGGCAGCCGTTTAACGGTCGTCGCGCCCCTCGGCGGCACGCGCCGCTCGCGGCCGCTGATTGGTTGAGAGGCGGGAAAGGGGGCGGGGCCGCGCCGAGGGCGGGAAAGGCGCTGAGGGAGAAGGGGCCGCGCCGCCATTTTGTGCCTTGGCGGGACCGGGGGGAGCCGGGGGTCCCGGGGGGCTCAGGGCCCAGCCTCGGCCCCGCAGCCACCCCAGGAGCCTCGGGGGGGTTCGTCCTGGCCGCTGTCGGCGTCTCCCATCGGGTGCTTCAGCCCCTGTCACGGGCTGGCCTCGTGCAGCGCTGCTTCTCCTCGTGGTCGTGGTGAGAGGCCCCCGCTCCCTGTGGAGAAACACGTCGGTGAGGCCCCGGGCACCAATCCTGTCGGGGTTTAAGAAGCGTTCGGACTGTGCGCTTGGTCACACGGTCTAAAATCTGTGGGGTCTCGATGATCCTCGCGGGTCCCTTCCAACTCAGGATATTCTGTGATTCTGTGCGCCCTCCCTGAGGCAGTCGAGGCTCACGAGGATGAGGGATTTTTGCTTTCTCCTTCCTCATCGCCCCCCTCAGCTCCTCACCTGCGTGCCCCGCGCCCCCGTGGGCCCCTTCTTGCCGCTGAGGGGCCGCCGTTTGCCCCCGTCGCAACGCGGCGCCGGTCCCCGTCACCTCACCACCTCCATTCGCCTCCCCGAAGGCGTCACCCGGGCGGGCCGGCGCCTGCGGGCCGCAGCAGGACCGGTCGGTTCCCCTGCTGTGCCAGGCGGGGCCGAGCCCTCGGGGCTGGGGCTCTCCCTTTCCCCGTCCTCTTTTCCCCTCCCCGTCCTCTTTTCCCCGTCCTGACGCTCTCCAAGCCCCCCAGACCCGCTCCTTACCTGCTGGGAGAGGCCCCCGCAGCTGCAGGGTGGAGGCAGAGGAACCCAAACCATCAGAGGTACGGAAGAGAGGACACGCTCCTGCTCCTGCTCCTGCTCCTGCTCCTCCTGCTGCTGCTCCTGCTGCTGCTCCTGCTGCTGCTCCTGCTCCTGCTCCTGCTCCTGCTCCTGCTCCTGCTCCTGCTCCTGCTCCTGCTCCTGCTGCTCCTGCTCCTGCTCCTGCTGCTCCTGCTCCTGCTCCTGCTCCTGCTCCTGCTCCTGCTCCTCATCTCCTCCTCGTTCGGCTCCAGGACGCGGCAGGGCGACAGCAGCCAGGACGCGCGGCTGCAAATCGCCTCCTCTCTTTAATCACCGAGGCTAATTACCCCCAGGACCGGAGCCCGTCGCCTGCCGCGTGCCCCAAGCCTTCCTCCCCGTCCTCGTCCTCGTGCCGCCCGCCAGCCGCAGCGTTTCGCCCCGAGGCGGCCGCGCTTCCCTCGCGCGCTCTCGCCATCCCACCAGAGGGCTCGGCGGCCGCGCCGCGGGGGTGGCGGTGAGATTTGGGGCAAAACAGGCGGAAACTGGGCAGCGCTTTGGGCTCTTGGCCAAGTCTCGCCCCTGCACGCCGCGATTTCCAGGCGGGGGTGCAGCCGGGGTCCCCCACAGTGAAACCCCGCGGGACGGGGTCGCCGCCTCGCCGCTCTGGGGCGCCTTGGGGCAGCCCAGCCCCCTCAACGGGGCGTTCAGAGCGTCCCTAACGTCAAAAAAAAAAACAAAAACCCCAAACCCTCTTTTTTTCTACCATTTCTCCCAGCTGCAGGGGCTCCCCGCAACCCGCCGAGGACGTCGCTGTGCGTTCGCCCCCATCCCCGCCGCCGGTGGGGACGCCGATTCCTGCCGTAAGTCCCCTTTTTCCCCCCGTTTCCGTGCTTTTTAGCCCGTTTTCGGGTCTGCCCGCCAGATCCCGAATCTTTCAGCCAAAAAAAAAAAAAAGGGTGGTTTTTTTTTGGGGGCAGCTTCGCCTCGCCCCTCCCCGCGCCGGGACGGCGCCCGGACGTGCCCCGCGTGCCGACGAGCCCCCGAGCGGCCGCGGGGGGCCGAAACGGCGACGAACGGCCCCCGAAACGGCGACGAACGGCCCCGAAACGCCGCGCCGGCCCCCCCCGCGGCCCCCCCCGGAGCCGGGCGGCGCAGAAAGGCCGCGCTGTTCGCGCTGAGTCGCCGCTTTGTTCGGTGCTGCCGGGGGCGAGGGCTGCCATAGAAACCCCGCTGCCCTCGCCGGGGGGACAGCGGGGACGTGGGGGGGACCCCGCTGGCCCCCCAAGTGGGGGGGGGGGCTGTGATTTAAGGGGGGAGGCTGTGATTTATTTTTTTTGGGGGGGGGGGAGGCGCACTCTGGGTGCTCCCCGTCCCACCTCGGGGTGCTCAGCGCTGCTTTTGGCTGCCCCCATCCCAGCTCGGGGCGCGGGGCTCTCGTCCCGGGGGGGGGCTGCGTTCCCAAAAGGGGGGGGGGGGGGCTCAGAGCCCTCCGCCCCCCCCTTCTTGGTGCACTCCAGTCCCTTTTTGGGGTCCCCGACCTCTCGGGGGGGGGGCTGCCGCCCCCGTGTCCCCCCCCCAAGCTGGGGGGCGCCAGGCCCAGACCCCCCCCCCCCAATTGGAGGTCCCAGGGCTGGGTCCCCTCCCCCGGGGGGGGGGGGGGGTTAACGTGGGACCCCCGGGGACCCTTGGGGGAGGCTCCCAGCCCCCCTGCACCCGCATGGGACTGTAAACAGCGGCCTCCCCCGGCGGTGCCGGCTCCTCCTCCGCGCCCATTGGCCCGGCCTCTTGCATCTCATTAGCATACATTATCCCCCCAGCAGCCCGCTGCCAGGTGGGGAGCGGCAGAGGGACGCGGCAGCCACCATGAAGCCCCCCCGCGGCCCGCCGCTGCTCGCCGGCCTCCTCCTGCTCTGGGCGGCGGGCGAAGGTAGGCAGGATGCGGCCCCCCCCCGGTGTCCCCCCCCCCACCTCCTTCCCTCCGCATCCACCTGCTCCGCAGCGCTCCGCGTTGCACCCCTACGGGGTGTGGGGGGGGGCACACGGCTTGGGGAGCCCCCCCCCGGCCCCCAGCCCCTCCTCACCCTCCCGGGGGGGCCCCCCCGAGCCCGCTGGGTCCCCCGGTGTCCCCCCCCCCCCAAGTCCCGAGGCGCCGGCAGCAGCTGCCTCCGCCGCGCATCCGCAGCCTCCCCCCGCGAGCCCCCCCCCCCCCCCAGCACAGAGCCCGAGCCGGGGGGGGGCTCCCCATCACCCCCTCCCCAAATCGGGGGGGCTGCTCACCACCCCCTCCCCAAAATTGGGGGGGGGCTCCCCCTCCCCCCGGGTCCCAATTCCCCGTGCCCCCCCCCCTCCTCTCCCCGAGCAGGGAAGGGGAAGATGGCGTTTTGCAGCCCCCCCGGCGCCCCCCATCCCTGCTGATGTCCCCCCCCTTGTCCTCATCCCCCCCCCTCCCTTTTACCCCCCCCCATCCCTTTTACCCCCCCCATCCCTTTTACCCCCCCCATCCCTTTCACCCCCCCCTCCCTTTCACCCCCCCATCCCCATCAGTCCCCTCAGCTTTGTTCCACCCCTCCCGGCCTGGCTGCGGCAGGGGCAGTGGGACACGGGGAGGGGGGGGACACGCACGCGGGTGCCACCCCCCGACCTCCCCCCCGGAGGGGGCACGGCCGCCGCTGACCCCCCCCCGGCCCCGGGTGTCCCCCGGCGTCCCCAGGCCCGCGCCTCCGCCGGGTGTCCCCGTGCCCTCGGTCGTCCCCGCGGTGTCCCCACGAGTCCCCCCCCCTCTTGTCCCCTCCGGTGCCCCCCCCATCCCCTCTGGTCCCCCCCCCCGCCGTCCCCACACCCTCCTGCCACCGTCCCCCGCGCGCCGCCGTCCCGGCACCCTCGTGGCCGCCGTCGCCGCTCCCGGCCACCTCCTGCCACCCTCCTTCGGCCTTCGGGTGTCACCGCGGTGGGGACGCCACAATTTCGGGGACGCCGTGGCCTTTGGGGACGCCGTGGCCTTGGGGACATCGTGGCCTTGGGGACACCGTGGCCTTGGGGACGCGGTGGCCTCGGGGACGCGGTGCCACCGCTGCCCCCGTCCCGCCCGAGGTGCCAGGCGCCACCGGCCCGTCCCCGTCCCCGGCAGAAAGAGCCGATTGTCCCCACGCCACCGCGGCCGCGTCCCCTCCCCGCCACCAACCCCCCCGGGGGCCACCCGCCGGTCCCCGCGTGCCCCCCACCCCATGCCGGGGAGGGGGGGGGACACATTGGGGACGCTGTTGGGGGGGGGGGGGGGGAACAAAGCGTCCCTTTGTCCCCGCCGCTCCTCCGTGGGCGCCGCCGGCCCCGGGGTCCCCCTGAGCCCCGGCCCGGCCGCGGTGACCTTGGCGCGGTGACGACCTTGGCGGTGGCGGTGGCGCCGCGGTCGCCGTGGCGACCCTCAAAAAAAAAAAAAAAGGGGGGGGGGGGGACACGGGGGGGGGACGTGGGGGGCGATTGCGCTGACACAGCGGAACCGCGGCGCCGTGGTGGTGGTGGCGGCACCGGGAGCGGTGGCTCCGTCGCCGTGCCCTCTGACCCCGGCCCCGTTAACCCCCCCGGTGGCTGTCCCTGCGCCCCCCCCCCCCCCCCTTCGCGTCCCCAACCTGTCCCCGTCCTCCTGGCCCGCTGCCGGCCCCACTTGCGGCCACCAGCGGCGTCCCCGGTGTCCCCGTCCCGGTGTCCCCGTCCCGGTGTCACCGCGGCCGCGTCCCCAGGGCGGGCGCAGGAGGTGCAGGCGGAGAACGTGACGGTGCTGGAGGGCAGCACGGCGGAGATCACCTGCCGCCTGCACCACTACGACGGCTCCATCGTCGTCATCCAGAACCCCGCGCGCCAGACCCTCTTCTTCAACGGCACCCGCGGTGAGCGGGGGGGCACCGGGGGGGGGGCGCCGCGGCGTGGGGACACCCGGCGGGGGGTGGGGGGGGGATATGGGGGAAGGGCGGGGGGTGGGTTTGGAGTTGGGGTGGTCGTGGAGTCCATGGGGCGGTCCCTAGGGGTGCTTTTGGGGTGCCTGGGGGTGGTTTTGGGGTCCCTGGGGTGCTTCTGGGGTCCCTGGGGTGGTCGTGGTGTGGCCGTGGGGTCCCTGGGGTGATTTAGGGGGTCCCTGGGGTGCTTGTGGGGTCCCTGGGGTGGTCGTGGGGTAACTGGGGTGCTTGGGGGGTCCCTGCAGTGGCCCTGGGGTGGTCGGGGGGTCCCTGGGGTGCTTGGGGGTTGCTTGTGGGGTCCCTGGGGTGGTCGTGGGGTCCTGGGGGTGGTTTTGGGGTCCCTGGGGTGCTTGTGAGGTTCCTGGGGTGCTTGTGGGGACCCTGGGGTGTTCGTGGTGTGGCCGTGGGGTCCCTGGGGTGATTTAGGGGGACCCTGGGGTGCTTGTGGGGACCCTGGGGTGGTAGTGGTGTGGCCGTGGGGTCCCTGGGGTGATTTAGGGGGGACCTGGGGTGCTTGTGGGGTCCCTGGGGTGGTCGTGGGGTAACTGGGGTGCTTGGGGGGTCCCTGCAGTGGCCCTGGGGTGGTCGGGGGGTCCCTGGGGTGTTTGTGGGGTGGCCGTGGGGTCCCTGGGGTGATTTATGGGGTCCCTGGGATGCTTGTGGGGACCCTGGGGTGGTCGTGGTGTGGCCGTGGGGTCCCTGGGGTGATTTATGGGGGCCCTGGGGGTGTTTGTGGGGGCCCTGGGGTGTTCGTGGCATGGCCGTGGGGTCCCTGGGGTGATTTATGGGGGCCCTGGGGTGCTTGTGGGGTCCCTGGGGTGGTCGTGGAGTCCACGGGGCGGTCCCTAGGGGTGCTTTTGGGGTGCCTGGGGGTGGTTTTGGGGTCCTTGGGGTGGTCATGGTGTGGCTGTGGGGTCCCTGGGGTGATTTATGGGGTCCCTGGGGTGCTTGTGAGGTTCCTGGGGTGCTTGTGGGGACCCTGGGGTGGTAGTGGTGTGGCCGTGGGGTCCCTGGGGTGATTTAGGGGGACCCTGGGGTGCTTGTGGGGTCCCTGGGGTGGTCGTGGGGTAACTGGGGTGGTCGTGGTGTGGCCGTGGGGTCCCTGGGGTGATTTAGGGGGACCCTGGGGTGCTTGTGGGGTCCCTGGGGTGGTCGTGGGGTAACTGGGGTGGTCGGGGGGTCCCTGCAGTGGCCCTGGGGTGGTCGGGGGGTCCCTGGGGTGCTTGTGGGTTGCTTGTGGGGTCCCTGGGGTGGTCGGGGGGTCCCTGGGGTGCTTGTGGGGTCCCTGGGGTGTGTGTGGGATGGCTGTGGGGTCCCTGGGGTGGCCCTGGGGTGGTCGTGGGGTCCTGGGGGTGGTTTTGGGGTTCCTGGGGTGGTCGTGGGGTAGCCGTGGGGTTCCTGGGTTGGTTGGGGGGTGGTTGGAGGGTCCCTGGGGTGGTTGTGGGATGGTTGTGGGGTCCATGGGGGTGGTTTTGGGGTCCCCGGGGTGGTCGTGGGGTGGTCGAGGGGTCCCTGGGGTGGTCAAGGGGTCCCCGGGGTGGTCGTGGGGTGGTTGTGAGCTCCCGGCTGTGGTTGTGGGGTGGTTGTGGGGTCCCTGGGGTGGTTGTGGGGTCCCTGGGGTGGTTGGGGGGTCCCTGGGGTGGTTGGGGGATTGTTGTGGGGTTCGTGGGGGTGGTTTTGGGGTCCCCGGGGTGGTCGTGAGGTGGTCGAGGGGTCCCTGGGGTGGTTTTGGGGTCCCCGGGGTGGTCGTGGGGTGGTCGTGAGCTCCCGGCTGTGGTTGTGGGGTGGTTGTGGGGTCCCTGGGGTGGTTTTGGGGTCCCTGGGGTGGTCGTGGGGTGGTCGAGGGGTCCCTGGGGTGGTCAAATGGTCCCCGGGGTGGTTGTGGAGTGGTTGTGAGCTCCCGGCTGTGGTTGTGGGGTGGTTGTGGGGTCCCTGGGGTGGTTGGGGGGTCCCCGGGGTGGTTGTAAGGTCCCTGGGGTGGCCGTGGGGTCCCTGGGGTGTTGGCGGGACGTTACGGGGTGGTCCCCGGGGCGAGCGTGGGGTGACCGGGGTGGCCGCGGGGTGGCCGCGGTGGCCGCGGGGTGGCCGGGGTGGCCGCGGGGTGGCCGTGCCGCGGTGTGAGCGGGGCTGTCGCAGCGCTGAAGGACGAGCGGTTCCAGCTGGCCGAGTTCACGCAGCGGCAGCTCCGCATCCAGCTCGCCCGCGCCCGCCTGGACGACGAGGGCGGCTACTTCTGCCAGCTCTACACCGAGGACACCCACCACCAGATCGCCACCCTCACCGTGCTGGGTGGGGACGCGCGGACGGGGACGCGGGGACGGGGCCGGGAACGGGATGGGGTCGGGAACGGGGTTGGGACCGGGGCCGGGACCGTTACGCGGGGATGGCGGCGGTTTCTCCGTGCCCTGCCCCACGAAGCGCGGCGCTGCCCGCCTTGGGGCCGCCGTTTGGGGCCGTTTGGGGATGTTTGGGGCCGCTGACGCCCCCCTGCCCCCCCGCAGTGCCCCCCGACACGCCGGTGGTGGAGGTGACGGAGCCGGCGGTGGAGGGCGGCGAGGTGGAGCTGAGCTGTGTCGTGCCCCGCTCCCGGCCCCCCGCCACCCTGCGCTGGTACCGCGACCGGCGCGAGCTCAAAGGTGACACGGGGACGCGGCGGGGGGGGGGGACGGGGGCGTGGGGACCCTGTGGGGTCACGGGGAGCCTTGGGGACACGGGGACGGGGACACGGGGACGTGGGGACCCTGTGGGGTCACGGGGAGCCTTGGGGACACGGGGACGGGGACACGGGGACGTGGGGACCCTGTGGGGTCACGGGGAGCCTGCTGGGGGTGGGGACGGGGACATGGGGACGTTGTGGGGATGGGGACGGGGACGTGGGGACCCTGCTGGGGTCACAGGGAGCCTTGGGGGGACAGGGACATGGGGACGGGGACATTGGGACCCTGGTGGGGTCACAGGGAGCCTTGGGGGCATGGGGACGTGGGGACGGGGACATGGGGACAGGGTCACGGGGACGCTGGTGGGGATGGGGACATTGGGACCTTGGCAGGGATGGGGACATGGGGACAGGGACATGGGGATGGGGACATGGGGACCCTGCTGGGGACGGGGATGGGGACATTGGGACCCTGGTGGGGTCACAGGGAGCCTTGGGGGCATGGGGACATGGGGACGGGGACATGGGGACCCTGGTGGGGTCACAGGGAGCCTTGGGGGCATGGGGACATGGGGACGGGGACATGGGGACCCTGTGGGGTCACGGGGAGCCTGCTGGGGGTGGGGATGGGGACGTTGTGGGGATGGGGACAGGGACATGGGGGCCCTGGGAGGGTTGGGGACAGGGGAACGAGGACGTGGGGACCCTGTTGGGGTGACGGGGAGCCTGGCGGGGATGGGGACATGGGGACGGGGACATGGGGACCCTGTGGGGTCGCAGGAAGCCTTGGGGGGGTGGAGATGTGGGGAGGGGGACATGGGGACCCTGGTGGGGATGGGGATGGGGACGTTGGGACCTTGGCAGGGATGGGGACATGGGGACGGGGACATGGGGACCCTGCTGGGGACGGGGATGGGGACATTGGGACCCTGGTAGGGGTCACAGGGAGCCTCGGGGGGACGGGGACATGGGGATGGGGACATGGGGACCCTGTGGGGTCACAGGGAGCCTGCTGAGGGTGGGGATGGGGACAGGGTCACGGGGACGCTGGTGGGGATGGGGACATTGGGACCTTGGCAGGGATGGGGACATGGGGACAGGGACATGGGGACCCTGCTAGGGATGGGGATGGGGACATTGGGACCCTGGTAGGGGTCACAGGGAGCCTCGGGGGGACGGGGACATGGGGACGGGGACATGGGGACCCTGCTGAGGTCACAGGGAGCCTTGGGGGCATGGGGACGTGGGGACAGGGACATGGGGACCCTGTGGGGTCGCAGGAAGCCTTGGGGGGTGGAGACGTGGGGAGGGGGACATGGGGACCCTGGTGGGGATGGGGATGGGGACGTTGGGACTTGGCAGGGATGGGGACATGGGGACAGGGACATGGGGACCCTGCTGGGGACGGGGATGGGGACATTGGGACCCTGGTAGGGGTCACAGGGACCCTGGCAGGGATGGGGACATGGGGACGGGGACATGGGGACCCTGGTGGGGTGACAAGAAGCCTGGGGGGAGGGGGACATGGGACGGGGACCTGGGGACCCTGCTGGGGATGGGGCCGCGGGGATGGGGCCGCGGGGACGCTGCGGGGTCACAGGCGCCCTGCCGGGGACGGGGCCGCGGGGCCGCTGCGGGGTCACAGGCGCCCTGCCGGGGACGGGGCCGCGGGGCCGTCGCGGGGACGAAGCCGGGGTGTGTGTGGGGGTGTCCCTTCCGTCACCGGCACCTCGGGGCCCCCTCGGGGCCCCCCCCGGGGCCGCCGGGTGGCGCCCCGGTGACCGCCGCGCCCGGTGCCGCAGGCTCGAGCAGCCGGGAGCAGCGGGGGAAGGTGTTCCGGCAGCGCTCGGTGCTGCGCCTGCGCGTCGAGCGCCGCGACCACGGCGCCGTCGTCACCTGCGAGGCCACGCACCCCGCCCTGCGCGGCCAGCGCCGCCAGACCCAGTACATGCTGGACGTCCAGTGTGAGCCGGGGGGGGGCGCGGGGGGGGGCGGGGGGACGTGGGGGGGGTGGGGGGGGCAGGGGGGCAGGGGGGACGTGGGGGGATAAGGGGGAGTGGGGGGGCCATGGGGATGGAGAGGGAATGGGGGAAATGGGGGGGAAATGGGGGGGATATGGGGGAATGGGGGGATAAGGGGGGAATGGGGGGGTCGTGGGGACACGGGGGGTCGTGGGACACGGGGGGGGACGTGGGGACATGGGGGGACTTGGGGGGCCAAAGGGGAATGGGAGGGAAAAGGGGAATGGGGGGATATGGGGGAGACAAAGCGGATGGGGGGTTATGGGGGAGAATGGGGGGGTCATGGGGACATGGGGGGGGTCATGGGGACATGGGGGGGACACGGGGATGGGGGGGTCATGAGAATGGGGGGGGACACACAGAAATTTGGGGGGGACATGGGAATGGGGGGACAGCAGGGACATGGTGCTGGTGCCGTGCTGGGCTGGGGGGGGGGGGGGGGGGCACCGTCCCCCTGGGGGTGTGCCGACCCCCCCCAGAGGGTTGCCATCCCCCCATGGGGGGGGGGGATAACACCTCCCCGCCCCCCCCCCAGACGCCCCCACGGCGCGCATCCACCCGTCGCAGAGCGTCCTGCGGGAGGGTGACACCCTGGTGCTCACCTGCGCCGTCAACGGCAACCCGCTGTGAGTGCCGGGGGGGCTCGGGGGGGGGGACAAACACGACTCGGGGGGCGCCCCCCGCCCCCGAGTCCCCCCCCCCGTGACCCCCTCACCCCCCCCATGCCGCCGGCAGCCCCACCGACATCGCCTGGAGCCGGGGCAACGAGT